>NW_025960497.1:0-92145 GCF_023159225.1 Perognathus longimembris pacificus
ACACTATGGTCTCCCTTATTGGGAATATTAGTACAGGTTTAGGCAAGTTATAGCAGAGCATCACAAGGCCCAATTGCTATACCCTTATGAACACATAAGATGATGCTAAGTGAAATGAACTCCATGTTATGGAGACAATTGTTATATCACAGTTGTAACTACTTTCAATGTCCCATGTGTATCTGTAGCTTCTACTATTGATGATGTTCTTGTATCACCTTCCTGTGGTTGTACCTGACACTATCTCTGTAATCTTATCTGAGTATATTGGAAACCGTGTATACTGGTATTGGAACTAGGAAATTGAAAGGGAATACCAAAATTGAAAGACACAGGGTAAAAAAAGACAAACAAATACAAAGTAATACTTGCCAAAATGTTGGTGTAAGTGACTGAACACCTCAGGGGGCGAAAGGGAAAGGGGGAGGAGGGAGGGGGGAATGAGGGACGAGGTAACAAACAGTAACAACAAATGTATCCAATGCCTAATGTATGAAACTGTAACCTCTCTGTACATCAGTTTGATAATAAAAATTGAAAAAAAATAAAATTAGATATCTCTCAAAAGGTTTTTAATGAGATGCCATCAGTATGGACACAGTCAGAATAAGGTTGAATTAAGTATCTCAGTACCTGTGGCCAACTTAAATTGACACATAAACCAATTAACTACCACAAATCTGCTCATATTTATCAATATACATCATCTTACATATACCCAATCTCTCAATACTGACAGTAACAAGCATCCTTGTATCATAATTCATACATATATAACCAGACAAACTAGCCTTTCTCCAGAAGGAACACACCAGTACATGGGCAATGTTTATACTTCACAAGATCCAATCATTAAGTGCAATAAATAGGATGTACCAGGCAAGGCACTGGTGGCTCCCACATTGTAATCCTAACTATTCAGGAGGCTGAGATCTGAAGATCAAAGTTAAAAGTCAGCCAGGAAGAAAAATCCATTGAGATGCTCATCTCCAATTAATCACTGGAATCCACAAGTGGAGCTCAAAGTGGTAGAGTGCTAGTCTTAAGGAGAAAAGCTCAGGGGCAGGCTTGGAAATTATTAACACATAGGTCACAAGAAAATTTCAGCCAGGCATTAGTTGTTCACACCAGTACATTTAGCTATTCACGAGCTTGAGGTCTGATGATCACAGATCAACAGCTAGTCTGAGCAGGAAATGTCTGTGAGACTCTTATGTCCAATTAACCACCACAAAAGCACAAGTGGCATCTGTGGCTCAAAGTGATAGAGTACTGGACTTGAACAAAACAGCTCAGAGAGAATCCCAGCCCCGAGTTCAAATCCTATGACTGACAAAAAAAAAAAAAAAAAAAAAGGACAAAAGAAATTTTCACTCAGTAGTAAACACCTTAGGGTCCTTTCAGAAAACCCAATTCAGACAGCATTTCTACATATCAGCTTCTGATTTCACAGTCCAGCCCATGAAATTTTCTGGCCCAGTTATTATTGTATTATTATAGTTACTGTATGACTTGCATGTGAATGTATTTCTCATCTTTGACCATTGAAATATGTTGCTATAATTCAATGAGCTTAAGCTGAATCAACATACAAGGTCAGGCCACACTTCTACAGCACAGTAATAGTTCTTGATCCATATAATTTTTAAAGCCCTATAATCTATTAGTCCTAGCGCATACACCTATGTGACTTTAGAAATGTTCAGTGATTGGATCCTCTCTAGCATTCACATTTCCTAGATGTTGAAATGGAATATTAAAATAAGAAATTTTTGGCAGCCTCCAAGAAAAAAGGTTGAGTGCCTCAAGCTATAATTTTTATTGAATTGAGCCCTTTAATTGCTTGGGTGTTGGAGAATAAAGTCTCCAACCAGTGGAATAATTTAGGCCCTGGCAGGGTTACTCTGATGCCTCATTAGCACACTAATAGGCCCTTGGGAACACATTCCCTGTTTTAGTCCATCAGCCTGGAATTGGGGAAGGACTAGTGATTTTTCTTTTACTTCCCAAGAGAATTTTTACTGCAATTGCACTTTTAATTTGCGCCTGCGCTACATGTTTCATGTGTCTTTGTCCTTGTTTGATTAGTTGTGTTTCGTGTGGAGTGCTAAATTGGGAAAAAAGTCCTCTGGTGGGCGGCCTCGGCAGGTTGATTGCCAGGGGATGGAAATCTCCACTGGGGAGGATCCCCCTGAGAATTTTCAGGGCCCTATGGACTTTCCATCACTCTGGCTGGCAGCTTGGTGGACGCTGGACATGCCATCCAAGGCGTAAAAGCCTCTGTTTCTATGTTCTGTTTTGTCTTGACTAGTTTTGTCTTTGAGATTGGCACCAGTTTTAACATAAACTTTTGTTTCCCTTATTTCTGTTGTCCATTTACATGTCTATGGGCAAAACATTTACTAGGAACTGTGTCTCCTTCTGCAAGAAGGCAGAAAAGTGCAGGCTGCTAAGAGCTGAGTTCAAACAGCTGGCTAGGCTAATCTTAGCCTGAGAGTAAACACTAAGAGTCAAGTGCTAGGTGGACTCAGTAATACTCCAGGGGACCCCAACCCAGTTATCTTCAGTGTTTAGTATGCTAAGATACTTTGCTAAAACTAATAGGCCCTAGCGAATAAGACTAAACAATGCTACAATCATTCATTAAAGGTTTTGTTTTAAGTTTTGGTCATTACAAGAGTAAGATTGGAAAATATACCTTTTGCCACTAAAAAAATGTACGGCTGATAGTTGTTTGGACTGCTTTTAAGTTCTGTTTACATTAATACCTACATATGTGAATGTATGTATGTGTTGTGAGCGCGCGCACAAATGTATGTGGGTGTGATGTGTTCAAGATTAAAAATGTATGATGTAAAAATAGGTTAGTTTAACTTTAAACTTCAAAAGATCATTGAATTTGGGCATTACCAAAAGCTTTAAAGGATTATTTATTTTAAAAGGAACTATAGTTAAAAATCTTTAATTCATGGTTAAAAATAAATAAATAAATAAATAAATAATTAAGAACTTAGCATGGGCCCTTGAACCTATCCTCAGTAGTGAGGGGTAAACTGACAAAAGTGCAGTTTAGCCAATCCACGTGATGGGACAGCCGTAGGGTGGCGTCCATTCATAGTGGGAGAGGGCAAGCTGGCCCCAAGGCAGTTCATCAAGCTCTAAGGAGTAGGATGGAGATAGGCCCATTCTATAGGACAGGCCAATGGAGGCCTTTCTTTTATTTCTTTTGTTTTCAGGTATAAACATTGGAAACCTCAGGGTAAAATGTATGATTTGACTGATACTTCTAAAACTGCCCCTTAGGATGGATTAAAATTGGAATATCTTAAAGGAGAGTTAAAAGTTTATTTACCTGATATACTCGATTTCTGTACAGGTTTGCAATTTGGATGTATTAAAAAAGGCAAATATGCTAACTCTGAAATCTCATGGTTATAATTCTGGGACACACTGCTAAGTGTACTCTTGTTACAATTGTTTTGGGTATCACTTTAATGAATCAGGTAATAAATTTTTTAAGTGTATACTGTAATGTAACAGTAAGATTAACTATCTTAAGTCACATATAATCAGGTAAATATTTTAAAGTATATAAACTAATGGGGATAGAAGTACACAACTTTAATTAACTCTCTGTATATAGGAAAATGGCTCTTTAAAGCAGACAACCAGGAGGCAATGTGCCCCCTGGCTTCAGTTTTTCTATGCAAATACAGGCTGAGGTAAAAGTGTGAAAGCCTCTACTTTAAAAGGTTTTAGAATGCCTTTCTAGATAAGAAATTTGGAAGTGAAAAACAAGCAGCATGAAGCAATGGGTGATACCTAGGCTCCAGATTTCTTTTAATACAACCAGCTTGGTAAAAGACTTGAGATCAAAAATGTATTCTGAGATATGAAATTTAAAATGTTTGTTTTAAGTTGGATATAGGAAAACGATGGCTATCAAGATGATTGTTTAATTACTACTCCAGTTTGTTTTACAGGTTTTTCAATAAAATGATTTATTATTTGCTGCACCTGATAAAAATATTGTATCAAAATTGTTACAAATTTTGCCTTTAGACTTTCAACAGTATAATTTAATAATTGCCCCTGATAAAATTCATTTAAACAGAAGAACCATTTAAGTATCTGGGATATTTAGTTAGAAGACAAGTAATTACCCCCCAATTAATAAAAATTCGTACTGAAGAGTTTAAAACTCTTAATAATTTTCAAAAGTTACTAGGGACAGCAATTGGCTTGCCCTTCCTTAGGAATTCCCAGAATTCCTAACCTATGTTCCATCTTCAAGGAGATTCGGATTTATGTAGCCTCAAAAATTAAATTGACACGTCAGGAACTGCTCCTAAGGAAATTTGGCATATGGATGTAACACACATCCCTGAATTTGCCCACTTACAATATGTGCATGTATCCATTGATACATACTCTTCTTTTATTTGGGCAACTCCTCTACCAGGGGAAAAGGGACTCATGTCATTCAACATTTACTAGAAACATTCGCAGTCATGGGGATTCCTTCTCAAATAAAAACTGACAATGCACCAGCTTATTCCAGTAAACAAGTATGAAAGGTTTTAGAATTTCATAACATTTTTCATGTTACAGGAATTGAATACAATCCTCAAGGTCAAGGTATAGTAGAAAGAGCTCATTATACATTAAAAACACAAATTACAAAACTAAAGAGGGGGAGTATGGATAGTACTGAGGGATATGCAACTTCTATGAAAAGTATTTATAAAACAGCCCCTGCTGTCATTGCAGAAGCATTATTGTCCTTAACTTTTTAAATTTGTCTCAAGGAGAGTTTTTAGCAAGAGCTGAGCGACACTTCCTAGCTCCGCCCATGCAAAACAAACAGCAGCCGGTTTGGATTAGATTGGGGGTTGGGCTAGATTGGGTCCCCAGGGAGTTGTTAACCCAGGGGCGAGGGTATGCTTATGTTTCTACAGAAGACAGCCCATCTTTCTAGCACCTGCTCCAGTGGATCCAGCAACAAACACCCCTTGTCCATCAAGGGGGTGAGACATTCTCATTCAAGTGATAAGGCCATTCAAATGGACAGGTGTGCACTGGTAACCTGTAGGGGCTACATCAGAGGTATGTATTGGGCCTATATTTCTAACCTCCTTTATTACATCCATATTTATGGACAAAAGCCCCTGTCTCTGTTTTTACATCTATTCCTAATTTACTCTCTCCCTCTATGGGTCTGGCATTCCAGTCTTTCCTATGGAAGAGGAAAGATCATTTAACTTCTCTTATTCTCAGTTCTCTAAAGCTATCTGTCAAGGCCGTTCCCCATGTTACCCTTTTAGATATCAATATTGATTCAGCATGGAGGTTCATATAACTCCAGTAGAACTCGATTGATTAGACTGTCTTCCTGGTCTGTGGGATCTCATACCTATAAATTAGATAATTATCCTAGCCCTGCTGGCCTGCCTAAATGTGACAATTTTACTTATCTGAACCTGAACTTTACTGAAAGACATTGGGAAAGTTGTCGAGGAATTTTTCCAACTATTTGGAATACATCCCAGCATACTTGGTATGATTGGGGACCTTTTGGTGTGTGGTTGAAAAACTGCACTGAATATAACTCATCTTGTGAACCTACTTTATCTATGAACATGTCCAATGCATGTCTGCTAAACAGTTTTTAGGGTGGTTTGGAGCAGGCTTTAGTGACCCCTGGCCTGCGCTCTCGCCCATGGAGACAGGCTATTTCCTCCACAAACGTCATCTCTGGAAATTAGCAGCTTCTCTGGCTTCCATATTGCTGGCCAATGGAACTTACTCAGGATCTAAAAGGTCCTCGGCCTCCTACAACTTCACAGCTGTAAAGACCCTACAATATCTCTGCTTGTGTTCATTTCCCACAAGTATTGATGGTCGAACCCATAAACATAACAAAGATGCCATTACCTGCATAAATCGTAAATTGTATACTTGCTTGAATAACAATGTCACCTTTAATTTTAGTCAAGATAGGATCATGATTTTAACCCAGCGCGACTCCCTTTGGGTTCCTGTTCGCATGCATCGTCCCTGGGCTGGAGGACCTGTACAAGGATTGGTAATGCAGTTTTTCAAGCGGCTTCTGAGGAGGAGTCGTCGTGCCATTGGACTGATTATTGCAGGACTTGTTGGACTGATTGCCATTGCTACAACTGCAGCAGTATCCGGAGCCGCATTGCGACAATCTGTACAAACTCATGACTTTATGGAGCAGTGGCACCAGGACTCCCACAATCTGTGGCAACACCAGCTGGAAGTAAATGCCCACCTTCAAGATGAGTTAGAAGCTGTTAAAGGAGGAGTGTTTTGGCTTGGACAGAAATATCTGCTTTACAGCAACGATTGTTTTTTGACTTGTGATTGGAATTCTAGTCATGTCTGTGTAACACCTTATAAATATAATGCCTCTGAATGTGAATGGAATGATATACAAATGCTTATAGATGGAGCCCTACCTAAATGGTACGTTAAGTGAACAAAGCTTGTACAGGGAGGTTTTGAAGCTTTTCAAAGGAATTGCCAGATGCCTCCTCTATTGATGACATAGCCCAAGGACTAGCTCAGACCTTAGAAGGACTAGACCCTAGGGGTGGTGGCAAAGTATTACCCATAGTGTTGGAAGTGCCTCTATTGCCTTGATACTTATGTTATGTGTCTTTTTCTTAGGATATTGTTCCATCATAGCTATAATGAAGCATTTCACTAGGAATAATTCCTCTGATGTTTTACTAACTGCCCTTAAACTTTCCAGAGAAGCGGCTGTGGAAAATTAATAAAAAAAGGGGAATTGTTGGAGAATTAAAGTCTCCAACCAGTGGAAAAATTTAGCCCCGGCAAGGTTACTCTGATGCCTCATTAGCACACTAATAGGCCCCTTGGAACACATTCCCAGTAAGGAATTTCTGGTGTTTGTGGGCCAAAGGAAGCCACCAGTTGTTGTGAGAATCTCCTTTTTCCCCCTACTTAGCAAGTCTCCCTGAGGAGACTTGCTAGACCAGCTGCCTTAGTACTAGATTCTCACTGTAAACAGGAAAGTCTCCTCACTAGATTCTCACTGTAAACAGGAAAGTCTCCTCACAGTTATTTCACAAGTATTTGGAGAAGTCAAGATTGATGTTATCTAGCCTTAAGGAGATAGTAGCTAGGAGATAATTATAGTTCTACCTCGGTTGTATACAGTTCCTTGTTTTGATATCAATAATTTTTGCAGTCACTACCTCCTGTAATTAGAAAGGCATTTGTATCAAGTTCCTGCCCTCACAGTAGGAAATTTCCTCCACTTCTGTATTTGAGACAAATGTCATTGCTGTATTGATCTTTTACCCTGTAATTGTAAAATTGGTTTCTAACCCTATATAAACCCTGGCCCTCTGGAATAAAGTATGCATTGGTTCACTCGCCTTGCATCCCCCGTGTCCTGATTTCGACTGCAGTTACCCAGGTTCAACACTTGGGAAATGTTTTATAGGCTTTTCCTTGACGGTTCTATTGAAAGATCCATATAACAGCTCCTGTGGTATTTCTGAAGGACCAAGTAAAATATTAAATATATGGGAGATGCATTTATTTTATTTTCTAGTTTTATAACCTTTATCTAAAATTTTTTGTTAGTATATACCAATTGTGTCAAGGGGATACATTGTGATACTTCCATGTATAACATTCATTGCTGAAATTTGTCCTCCATTACTCTTCATATCTGTTTCTCAATTTTTATTTTTATTATTTTAATTTACTTTTCTTGTAAAGTACAAAGGGGTTATAGTTATATAGGTCAGTACTGAGTACATTTCTTTTGGAACAAAGTGTCCTCTTCTTCATTTACTCCCCCATCCCTCCCCCCTGCCTCAAACCATCCCCAAGTTATACAGATTAATTTTCAACACAATGTATCTTATGAGTTTCCCTCCTCCATTTGTTCACATTTTGTCCTACCATTTCTGTACTTCCCTTTACTCTCCCCCAAACAGATAAACTTACATACAAGGCAAAAAGCATAGAAATCACAAACAACAACAAAAGGGGGAAAATCATAAAAAGTTAAATAAAAAAATCTCTTGTTTCCATTTCTTGAAGTTCACTTCAATAAACATCCTTTTGTATTATCATGTGCACATAGCTATTGAGCTTTTGTGATCCTCTCCTAAGAATATCCTTCTTTGGTCTCACTGTTTGAATGTCGAGAATCCTGTATAATATTTCACGTATAAGTGGTATGATTTGTCTTTTACTATCCACTGTGTTTCCCTGTAGATTCCTAGGCCCATTCTCATGACTATAAAGGAAGGAGAACCATGCAACATATGTTTCTTTTGGTCTCGCTCACTTTGATTAATATAAATTTTTTTATTATTGTCAAGGTGAAGTACATATGGGGTACAGTTACATACATTGGATAGTGAATACATTTCTTGTCCAACTTGTTACGACTCCCTCATTTTTTTCCTACCTTTCCTCCTTCCCAATTATACCACCCCAATTTGGACAGTTAATTTCCAACATATTTTCTTGGAAATATTGCTGTTGCATTGGATTGCATTTTACACTTTATCTCACCATTTTTATGCTCCCCTTCCCTTCCCTAATTCAGACAGGCATATATAAAATAACCATGGTAGCAGAATCAGCAGTGACTACAGGGGCTAAGTCATAGGGAACATAAACAGAAGAAAAAGAAAAAAATCACACAGTAGGGTGAAACTAACAACATAATGATAAACACACTTATTTCCATATTTTGGAGACCATTTCTCTTAGCATCATCTTATGTAATCATCTGTATATAGCTATTGAGCTATTGTGATCATCTGCTAGGTCTATCCTAGACATATATTAATTATTAACCAATAAGGGAGAACATACGGTTTATGTTTCTTTGGTAGGGCTTTCTTAGTGTAATTTTTTTCTATTTTTTTCTAACTATTTCCATTTCCTTATGATAGAGCAATATCATTCTTTCTGATGAAAGCATAGAATTCCATTGTGTACATATACCACATTTTATTGATCCATTAATTTTCTTGAGGGGCATCTGGGTGATTCTATATCTTGGATATGCAAACAATGCTGCAATGAACATGTGGTGCTGTTAGCCTTAGTGTGGTTTGGGGTTAATTGGATAAATGCCCAGGACTGGAATTGCTGGGGTCATAGGAAATTTCTATTTTCCAGTGTCTTGAGGAACCGTTATACTGCTTTCAGAATAGTTGAACAAATTTACATTCCCACTAACTGTAGAAACAGTTCCCTTTGGCCATATCCCCCCACCCCAAGCATTTGTTATTGTCACATATTTTTTTCCCCCTTATTTATTGTCAAAGTGATGAACAGAGTGGTTCCAGTTTTGTACATTAGGACTTGGATACTTTTCTTGTACTGTTTGTTACCTCCATCATTCCCCCCTCCCCCTCCTCCCTCCCCACTCCCCTTCCACCTTGTACTGTTTTTTACCTCCATCATTCCCCCCTCCTCCTCCCTTTCCACTCCCTCTCCCCCCTTGTACTGCTTGTTACCTCCATCATTCCCCTCCCACTTCCCCCTCCCCCCTCGTGCTTTTTCTTATCTCCATTATTGCCCCTCCCCCCTGTACTGTTTGTTACCTCCATCATCCCCCTCCCCCTCGGGCTGTTTCTTATTTCCATTATTCGCACTCCCCCTCCCCCCTTGTACTGTTTGTTACCTCCATCATTCCCCCCTCCCCCACCACCTCTCCCCTTGTACTGTTGTTACCTCCATAATTCCCCCTCCTGTCCCCACTTGGTACTGTTTGTTATGTCCATCATTCCCCCCTCCTCTTCCAGCTCCCCTTGTACTGTTACCTCCATCATTCCCCTCCCCTCCCTCTCCATTCCCCCTGCTACTGTTTGTTAACTCTATCATTCCCCCATCCCCTCCCCCTCTCCACTTGGACTGTTTCATACTTCCATCTTTCCACCTTGCCCTGCCCCCTCCCCTTCCCCCCTTGTACTGTATTTTACCTACATCATACCCCTCCCCTCCCCATTGTACTCTTTGTTCCCTCCATCATTCCCCCTACCCCTCCCCTTTGAACTGTTACCTCCATCATTCAGCTTACCCTGCCCTCCCCCCTCCCCTCCCACTTCTACTGTTGTTCCCTCCATCATTCCCCTCCCCCTCCACCTCCCACTACCCCTTGTACTGTTACATCCATTATTCCCCCCTCCCCCTCCCCTTGCACTGTTACCTCCCTCATTCCCCCTCCCCATCTTCTCCCCTCCCCGCTAGAATGATCATGTTTATCACTGGGAAGTTTAAAATGTATATTGTCAAATTTATGTAGGTACTAACTCTCGATAAAGAAAAAAAAAATATATATATATACGTATCTTCATAATTAGAAGCATTCGGGTGGGGAGGGGGTGCTATGCTTGAACTCAACAAGACCACTGTCCTAAGCTTTGTCAGCTTCAGGCCAATGCTATATCACTTGAGCCACAGCTCTGTTTCCCTTTTTTACATTTATTTTAAAGCAGGAGAGGAAAGTTTATTACCGAACTGCTGCCCTGTGGTGGTGATGATCCATGGCCGGAGAGAAGGGAGAAAAGGGAGAGACCAGTTGACCCTCAACCAGCCCTGCCTAATCTAGGGCAGGGGATTGGGGCAGATGGATTAGGATGTGACCTTAGGGAAGGGGAAGGTACCTGCCTCTAGGCTTGCTGGTTACCCAGTAACTGTGTGGAGACTTAATGAGGTGGGGGGGCATCTGCTTGGAGCCCTCCAGGAGGGACCTAATCTTCCAGCCTTTTAATAGCCTTGGAAAAGGACGAAGACTCTCTGGCTGCTTACCTGCTGGTAAAGGGCGTCGAGATTAGGGGTAAAAGGCAGAAATGTGGGCCCCTCCTGAAGACGGCGAGCAGCAGGGTCCCTTGGTGTTAGATGGCAGTCCTTGAATGAAGCCTGGAAGAAGTCTCATGAGGCAGGGGCTGGATTTGTCCAGCCTCTGGTTCCCATTTTGAAGGTTCTTTTTATGGGTCTGTTTTTGTTTTGTCAGTCCTGGGGCTTGGGAGTCAGGGCCTGAGCACTGTCCCTGGCTTATGTTTGCTCAAGCTATCAATCTGCCGCTTGAGCCATAGCGCCACTTCTGTCCTTTTCTGTTTCTGTGGTTCTGGGGCATTGAACCCAGGGCTTCATGCATGCTAGGCAAGCACGCTTCAAGTTAATTTCACTTTACCAACCCTAGACAATGTCAACTAACTTTCTGCAAACTTGTAAATTATGTCTCCTCCTTATTTCCATGATCAAAAAACATCAGTCCTTAGAACTACTTGCTCTTAACCATATTATTTAAGAGGAAAAATATTATTCTGATGAACTGATATATACGTATATTCTGCTCCAAAAGAACACATTTTAATTTTCTAAACCTCTTGAGGTTTGCTAAAATGGTACACTGCTGTTGTGAATTGTGACTCACCATTCACAAATTTTCCAGTAAGTAAACGGCTTACATCTGTTTGATTCCATGCGCATGTAATTTATTGAAGCTTGAAAACCTTCTTCCTTGTACCATTTGCTAACATGAAAAGGGAGCATTCTCTGGAGGACCATAGTTAAAAGTATGGCTATTCAGAAAAGATGCTTCATGCAAGCATCGTGGCTAAGAAGACACTTCTAAAGGCCCTCATAAACAGATTGAGAGCAACAAAAGCAGAAGATGAAGCCCAGAGTTGAATATCACTGAAATGATCATGATTGCAATCAATCCTGACAAAGCCAAAGTTGGATTTTCTACAAACTGGATGGACATTTGGTGGGAAAAACAATGTGACAAGTTGCCTGGCACCAGTGGCTATGCCAATAATCGTAGCTACTAAGGAGGTTGAGATCACAGTTCACAGTTGGAAGCCAGCCCAGGCAGAGGAGTCTATGAGACTCTTCTCTCCAATTAAATTATAGAAAATGTTTCAGTGTGCTCCTTCCCTTTAAAACTTGTACAATAATGAGTAGACAAGGCATGACTTAGTGGCATATATGAAAATAATAGAAGTTTAAATAAGCATGAAGCTCTATGTCTGTGGACAGAAGTACAACTCCAGAAAGAATATGACTGCGATTAGAGGTTCCTTAGCAGACAGTATGATATACAGAACTGAAGTTTTCTTCTCTGAACAAACTGCAGCTTTATTCAGATCTGGTATTGCAAGCAAGCACTCTAAGAAAAAACAAATTCAAACTGCCTAATAATCTAAGGGAATTAATCCTAAAAATAAAAACATTTATTCTGAAATAGTGTGAAATGCAATCTGCGATTTCACACATCTGAAGAACTGTCATAAAAAAAGAGGTATTTCAGCTTTTTAATGACAGCGGATGGTGATGATGTCCAGAATCAAATGATGGATACTACCTGAAAACAAGTGTTTAACCTAACAAAAAAATGAACTCCATCAAATGTGTCCAAAGACTGAAGACTATATATTTCAATAAACCCTACACTGCATGACTATTTAAGCAAAATCTCATTGGAGGAATTCAAGAATGCAATGTGAAAAAATTGTAGGTAGCCTCTGACTACACACACAACACTGAGAACTTTCGAGGGCAGCACAGGTGGCACAATAGGCGGGGCCGGACTGGAAGGCAGGCTATGTGTCCATGTTAGCAGAGTGCCACTGGGCCTTGAAAGCCATTATGAAACACCATATCTCAGTAGATATGTACCTATGATCACATAAAATGATGTGAAGTGAAACAAACTCTAAGACATGAAACAAATGTGTTACCATTGTTGTTATTTTTAACGTGCTACATGAAATCATTCCTTTTTCCTTTTGCTTATCTTCGCTATGGTTTGGTCTTGTCACTGTTTTTGATTTTGATACCCTGGATATATATATATGTGTTTATGTGTGTGTGTGTGTGTGTGTCTGTGTGAGTGTGTGTGTGTATGTGTGTGTGTGTGTGTGTGTGAATTAGGGAAGGGATGGGAACATCAAAATATTGAGGCAAATGGTAAAACGAGAATGAATGCAAAAGTAAAAACTACAAGATATGTTGTAAACTAACTGTAAAAATGGAGGGAGGGAAAAATCTGGAAGAAAAATGAGGGATGAGGTAGCAAGTTTGATAAGAAATGTACTCATTACTTTAGGTATGAAAATGTAACCCCTCTGTACACCAACTTGAAAATAAACATAAATTAAAGAAAGATGCCCTGAGCTCAAGTATTAGTGCACATATGTATATGGATACTCTCTCTCTCATACACACACACACACACACGCACACACACACACACACAGAGTCATATTTATTTTGAAATACCCAATAGATAGCTTAAAGCTGTGTGGAATAGAAGCAGGAACCCAGGTGATCTCTGCAAATAGTAAACCCGACACGGCAGCCTCTGTGAACTGTCCAGGGGGACCTTCCTGCTCATTAACCCAGGGTTCACTTCCACAGCAAGATACTGTGCCTCCATGAGTACACATGATATACCTCAGTGTGCACTGACAAATTATACCCAGCCCACTATGCAACACTGGACTTCTCTGCAGAAAGACATGGGGATTGTGCAGCCTTGTGACTCCAATGTGTTCATGGCCATGCACACGTACTGTGTAGGAACACTAACAGGTGGATCTTGAGCCCAACCCTGTCATATGGCAGTACAAGCAATCACAAGGTGGAGGGAAGAGAATTTGTCTTCTACTGTTGCATCCACCACCACAATACCACAGTGAATGCCTCCAACTAAAGGGAGACCCAGATCCTGTTTGTCATAATCACCCTCTGCTTCCTTTACTCCTAAAAGAAACCCACACTGATACCCATCATCTTTACTCACAGGGTATGCTTCAAACAACAGTTCTCATTTGGGACATTATTTGAAAGCATCTGGAAACATGTTTGTTTGTAGAATTACGGATACAACCGGCTCCTAGGTCAAAGCACAGGATGTTGTTACACATCCAACAGGACACATGGACAGCCACGTAAAGGGAAGAATTAGCCAGAGTCTTGACACCACTGTTTCTTTTAGACCCAACTGATTTTTGCAGCCCTAGGAGAGCTTAGCCAACTCCCAAAGTATTTACTAGTAAACATGGCTGCAGTACCTAAACCCATCTTTATGAGCGCTGGTGAGGGTCCTTAACAATAATGGCCAGGAAAAGCTCACCTGCAGAGAGGATCAAAATCTTACAGTTGACCTAACAACTGACAGGCATCATTTAGCTTCAGGAAAACCACCTAATTGGTGTGTCAACAGCTTTCTACATGGTATCATAATTCTCAGCAGAGAATTTCCAAATTACATAAGAAAAAGAAAATCAATTACTAATTTTTCAAACAAAAAAGGGGGGGCTGCTACTTTAGAAGCTGCAAAGAGTAAACCAACTGGAAACTATGAACTCAAATACCCATCATAATATAGGGTTAAATTCATTAATATTGGGCACAACTGATTATAGACTACATTTTAATACACTTTTAGTTATTTTTGGAGACTTTAATTAGTTTGATACCCAGTTAGTTCTTCCCAAGACCTTAACAGCCCATATCTAGCTCTAAATAATAAGACAGGCTTAGTCACAATGAATATTTCACTAGGTCTCTGGGTTACTGGTCCCAGTTCTGGTCTGGCCACTGATCCTGATTTTTAGAGCTGAAGGCTAGCACTCTACCACAGCTGCACTTTCTGCTGTTTTTTTTTTGTTTTGGGTTTTTGTTTTCTTTTGGTGGTCATATGGAGTCCAGAATCTCAGTCAATTTCCTCCCCAGGCTAGCTTCCAACTGCAATCCGCACTTTGAGTCTTCTAAATAGCTAGGCATTAATCACCAGCACACAGCAATTTAAAAATATTTTCCATGAGTGGAGGAGCAGCAGAGCCCTAGCTCAGCTCTCTCCAACACCCCAGTCTAAACACTCCAGAAATTTTTACTCCTAGAAAGACAGCCCAAGTAAGTTATCACAGTACAGGGATTCTGTCCAGGAAGGAAAATCGACTTTGCTGGCCTGAAAACACAGATTTGAGTTCTGGGCCCCATCCCTCTGCCAAGCCATTGCTGGTGCTGGCACAGTATCCCACAGTTCGTGCACCTAAAGCACACAGAGGTGACCAAGAAGCAATCCTCCAGATGGTGGCAGACAGACGTGGATCGCAGGCTGAGCATGGACAGGCCAAAAATGCAAACAAACATGAGTACCCTACAAAAGATATTCTCACTCGTGCCCACAGAGAAACTTTTGGGAGGTAGCCTTCCCCCACTGCCAGAGCACAGCGCCATCTCTGACACTGGCATAGGGTCAGACCAGACTGGAATTAAACCCGGCCTGGGGAAAGCCAGGACAAAGGGGCCAGCTTTGAAAAGGGCAAGAGGGACCGACCAATGAGAGCCAGCTCCACCCAGCAGCACAACCCCTGCCCAGGCAGGAAGCTCATCCGGGCCACAGTTCACACACTCAGGTGAACTCAGCCAGAGGTGCCCGCCCTGCCCGCCTGAATTTCTAAATTAAAATGGATAGTGGAGAGCAGGTACTAGCAGCAAGGAACAACCAGATAGGAGAACAAACAGTTCCCGAGACAGATAAATGGCCCCATCACAGAGGAAGCCTAATTCCCAGACCAAAATGGAGTTGAATTCCATAGCCAGCTCTGTTCAGGAGGCTGTCATGCCCATGAGGGAGGAACCACCCAAAGGCAAGCGGCTCTCAGACAGGTAAACCAGTCCAGAGCCAACCCGCCCTGCTGAGTACACAGGCTCTTCAAAGCCAGGCGATAAAAGCACCAGTCTCACAGCAGATGGGAGGAGCCAGGGCTCCCAAGACTGTTCACGCCCCCCATTTACAGAGGACACCCAAGTCCTATGTGCAAGCTGTGTGAATCACAGAGCCTCAGGATTTCACTGACAGGGGAGGAGGGTCAGAGCTGATCCACCCCCTGAAAACTGAAAGCAGGTCAAACCACACAAGCATCAAAATAGACTACTCACCAATGCAAGGAAACCCGAGACTGGAGAAAGCCCACCCAAACAAGGAAGACTCCATTGGTTTAAACATTTTTTTAAACTTTTTTTTTTTCTATCTTTCATCTCTGAAATGTCGTTGATGTTTTGTTTTCCATTTTTGTTCGTTTTATCATTTTTTTATTTTCTTTTTCTGGGGGGGATTGTTAATTTTTCTGTGTTTTGTGCATTTCTCTTCCAGTATTTTTTATTTATTCTCAATTCACATTCTCTTTCTTTTTAATTCGTTTCTTGTGACTACCACCTTGACACTTTTCTGCTAACTCTCCATGATCTTCATTTTAACCTTGTTCTTTCTACCGATTCTACTCTTCACATTTCCATGCCACTGAAACTAAACCAAAATCATCCCTCCCCAATTACATTTTACTCGATTCTCTTCACTACCTCTAACCTACTGTCCAGATTTACCTCCAGGACCTCCAGACTCCATTGACCCCCAGTTATTGGATAGAGGGTATGCCTGTTCAACCCAAGTGAATCAAAGTGGTTCATAGAGAAATCCAGCCAGTTCAAAAAGTGCATAAGAACAAAAATTGCTCATAGGATTGTAACAGTAAAGAATTAACTACTGAATACAGGGCTCAGGATTGGTTGTTATGTTGAAAATGTATTCTTTAGGAACACCAAATCAAATTCTATATACAGTTATACAAGGTATCTGTATATAATTGTGAACGTCTAAGATTTACACGACATTGCTTGGTAAGGTCTACTTTGTGTCTTAAATGGTGCCCAAACGTGCTTGTAGATTGGCATTCCCGTTCCGAAAGGGCAGAAGAAACTCAAGATGGTAAACAATGGAGTCCAATTTCCCACTCAAAACAAGCAGGAAGCATAGAATCCATCCATCCATAGACATCAATCAATCCATAAAGTAATAGACGATTTCATGGCCTCAACATAGAGAAAGATAGATGAACTTGAAGAGGCAAACGAAAAGATAGTTACCCAGCTAAAAGATTTGAGAGACAGCACTCAAAACCAAATTAATGAAGAAAAGAATTCCATGCAGGACGTAAGAGATACTTATAGCAAGGACATGGAAATCATCAGGAAAGACCAGTCAGAAGGAAAACAGATATGAAATCAAGTAGCTAGTCTACACTCCCAACTAGAAGAAGCAGAGGATTGAATCTCAGGAGCTGTAGATTCCCTAGACTCTATGAAGAAATGTCAAAAAAACAATACCAAAACAGATTACTCCAGGAGCCCCAAGACCCAATCAGGAAGCCCAATTTAAGGCTAATAGGTATTGAGGAAAACCTGGAGAAAAAATTAGGGGAATGGGCAAACTATTTAACAGAATATAGCCGAGAACTTCCCAAATATCCCGGAGGATAGGCTGATACAGATACAAGAAAGATTTACAACCCCAAACCGACCAGACCAGAGGAGGACATCCCACCGACACATTGTCAACAAAACAGGATAATAGAGTCCAAGGAAAGAATCTTTAAAGCTGTTATGGAGAAGAAAATAATCACATATAAAGGAAAACCAATCAGAATTACCCCAGACTTCTCAGCAGAAACCTTGAAAGCAAGGAGAGCGTGCATGAAGTATACCAAACCCTAAATAAGAAAAACTATCAACCAAGAATACTGTACACAGCTAAACTCTCATTCATAGCCGCAGGCTCATTAGTTGGATCAAAAATCAAAATCCATCTTTCTGTTGCCTCCAAGAGACACATCTATCCAGCAAAAGCAAACATCTAAAAGTGAAAGGATGGAATAAAATCTACCAGTAAATGCCCCCCAATAGAAGGCTAGAGTTGCAATTCTACAAATTAAATTCTATAAATTAAAAATGGTAAGAAGAGACAAAGAAGGTTACTACATACTAATAAAGGGTTCACTCCTACAGGAGTATTTAACCATCCTAAATATCCACACATCAAATACAGGAGCACCCAACTTCAACAAACATACACTACTAACTCTAAAAACACGCATAGACCCAAATACATTGATAATTGGAGACTTTAACACTCCACTGTCACCTCTGGGCAGATCAACATGCCAAAAATGGAACAAAGAAACCACACAACTAAACAAGTGCATAGACGAAATAGACATAACCAACATCTACAGAATAATTCATCAAGCAAACCAGAATAGACATTCTTTTTGGCAGCACATGGAACATTTTCCAAAATAGATCACATCTTAGGGCACGAAGAAAATCTGCACAAATTGCGAAGGATCAAAATCATTCCCTGCATTCTCTCAGACCACAAAGGAATAAACCTAGAGCTGAACTCAAATAGCCACCACACAAAATCCTACAAACCATGAAGACTAAGCAACATACTGCTGAACCATCTGTGGGTCATTAAAGAAATAAGGACAGAAATTCAAAAGTTTACAGAATTCAACAAACATAAGTACACAATGTACCAGCTTCTTTGGGACACAGAAAAGTCTGTACTCAGACGAAAATTCATATCTCTGAGTGCATACACCAACAATGTGGATAAACAGCAACTCAACCACTTAAGGAAGCACCTTAATCTTCTCAAAAGAGAACAACAAGCCAAACCCAAAGTCAATAGATGGAAGGAAATAATTAAAACCAAATCAGAGTTAAATAAACTAGAGACAAAAAAATGGAAACAATCAACAAAACAAAGAGTTGGTTCGTTGAAAAAAATTAACATGATAGACAAACCCCTAGCAAACCTGACCAAAAAACGAAGGCAGCACACCCAAATAAACAAGATCAGAGATGAAACAGGTAACATCACCACAGAAACATCCAAAATTCAGAACACAATAAGGACTATTTTGCAAACCTTTACGCCAACAAATTCAAGAACCTGGAAGAAATGGATGGTTTTCTAGAAAAAATTGATATCCCCAAACTTAATCATGAATATTTAAACCTTCTAAACAGACTCATATCCAGCATTGAAATAGAAACAGCAATAAGTGGTCTCCCATCCGAAAAAAGTCTAGGTGCAGATGGATTCACAGCAGAATTCTACGAGGCCTTCAAAACAGAACACACACCAATATTTTTCAAACTCTTCCATGAAATTGAAAGAGAAAGTTCATTACCAAACATATTCTATGAAGCCAGCGTAACCCTCATCCCGAAACCAGGCAGGGACTCATCACGAAAAGAGAACTGTAGACCGATTTCCCTGATGAACATAGACACAAAAATTCTCAACAAAATTCTGGCCAATCGAATTCAACAGTCATCAAAAAAATCATACACCATGACCAAACTGGATTCATCCCAGGGATGCAAAGTTGGTTTAATATACGCAAGTCAATTATTGTAATCCACCACATCAACCGGAGCAAGGTAAAGAACCACATGGTTATATCTCTGGATGCGGAAAAGGCGTTCGATAAAATCCAGCACCCATTTATGATAATAGCCCTGGAAAAACTGGGATTCCTGGGAACATTCCTGAATAAAATAAAGGAAGTTTAGGACAAACCAACTGCAAGCATATTTCTAAACGGTGTAAAGCTAAAGCCATTCACTTTGAAATCAGGAGCAAGACAGGTATGTCTGCTCTCTCCCCCTCCTCTTCAACAGAATACTAGAATTCCTAGCCAGAGCAATTAGGCAAGAAGAGAACATAAAGGGATTCCAAGTAGGAAAAGATGAAGTGAAACTTTTTCTTTTTGAAGATTACATGATCCTATACCTAAAGAACCCCATAGACTCTACTCCCTAGCTACTAGAGCTGATCCAACACTTTGGCAAAGTGGCAGGATATAAATAAACACTCAAAAATCAACAGCCTTTTATATGCTAATGACCCGAAGACCGACACTGAAATCAGGAAAGCAACTCCCTTTGCAATATCCTCAAAAAAACTTAAAATACCTAGAAATAACCTTAATCAAAGAAGTGAAAGACCTCTATGATGAGAATTTAAAAGCATGAAAAACAAAATTAAGGCAGGACTAAGGAAGTGGAAAAAACTCCCATGCTCCTTGATTGGGAGAAATAATATAGTCAAAATGGCAATATTGCCAAAGGCTATTTACAAATTCAATGCAATACCCATTAATACTCCAACACCATTTTTTAATGAAAGAGAGGAAGCAATCCAGAAATTCATATGCAACATTAAAAGACCCAGAATAGCAAAAACAATCCTAAGAAGAAAGAACAGTGCTGGAGGAATTACAATACCCAACTTCAAGCTCTCTTATAAAGCTATAGTAGTAAAAACAGCCTGGTGTTGACACCGGAACAGGCCTGAAGACCAATGGAACTGAATTGAAGATCCAGAAATGAACCCACAGATCTATGCCTACCTTATCTTTGATAAAGGAGCTAAAAAATAGTCTGGAAGAAAGATAACCTCTTTAACAAATGGTGCTGGCAAAACTGGTTCAACACATGCAACAGACGAATACTAGATCCTTATATATCACCCTATACCAAAATCAATTCCAAATGGATCAGACTAGCAATCTTGTATGCAATAAAAACATTGAACAAAGGCAAAGTCAGATTTAAACATCAATGACCCCATTTTCTTCAAACACATTGACACTGATTTCTCTTTAGTCTTTTTCAACAATGATATTTTCCTCATACGTGTTTATTACAATAAATTCTTCCTGAAGCAATAAATGCTTACTGTTGCATGGGATTTTTGGTTTGTTGGTCCTGGGACTTGAACTCTGGGCACTGTCCCAAGCAACTTTTGCTCAAGGCTGGCATTCTACCACATGAGCCACAGTGCCATTTCCAGATTTTTCTGAGTAGTTTATTGGAGATAAGAATCTCATTGACTTTCCTGCCCAAACTGGCTTCAAACTGCAATCATCAGATCTCAGGCACCTGAACAGCTAGGATTATAGGCTTTGAGTCCCGGGACCTACCTTTGCCTGCATTTCTTTGCTGTGGTGTATACATTAAAGAACAGGAAGTATTTGTGTTTCTTACTGTCAGCAGAACTATGTTGAAAACTTAGAAATAACTTGAGAGTACCAACATTAGGATTCATCGCCATGATGTGGCAAAGGCATGGGAGGTTTAGAAATCTTCACATGTGATAGACAGGCTCTTCTGAAGAGACAATGCCCATATTAAACTTATGGCTTCTACTGTGTAACCTCCAACATCCTAAAAATATCCCAGAGACTTTGATGTTCTTGCCACTAAAGATGGTAAGATATGGTGAACAGAGGATGTTGTCCTAATGATCTAGGACTAGATTTCATAAGTACATAGATGCCCTCATACCAATTAATATGATCACCTTAAATACCATCTAAAAAGCTATGCTGTTTAAAGCCAGCACTAGCCTTAAAGACTGTGAGCCTGTTATCACCAAGTAACCAGCCAAAAAGAAAAAGCCTGGAAGTAGGGCTGTGGCTCATGTGGTAGAGCACTAGCCTTGATTTAAAAAAGAAAAAATCAGACCACTCCCAGGCCCTGAATTAAGCACCCAACAGGCACAACATACTCTAAAATGAAACATGTAAAGATACACGCAAACCTAATTCAATAATTAATGAAACAGAAAAAGACTAGGTGTTCATCATGATACCCTAGTATGAATGAGCAAAGTAGAGTAAATGCTAAACACGGCGTGCTTTCCCTGCTCAGGCAAGGCCAGCCCAGGTTTTACTAAGCCTCAACAATGAATGAGGCCCCACAGGACTTCTGCCCTTACAAGGAGACCATTTTGCACCAGGGTGGGACCTTCCTGGAAATGACCACTTTGCCCTGAACCCATGTCTATCCTC
Source organism: Perognathus longimembris pacificus (assembly GCF_023159225.1). Lineage (NCBI taxonomy): Eukaryota > Metazoa > Chordata > Mammalia > Rodentia > Heteromyidae > Perognathus > Perognathus longimembris. The sequence goes on from NW_025960497.1 coordinate 21,744, forward strand.
AGCCAAACCCTTGGGAGGCAAGTCCCTCTGCTGGAACTTTTTGGAGAATGGAGCAAGATCTCTTTCCTGGCAACTCGAGGATTTGAGGACATTTGGATACTTCTCCACTCTGAAGCTTCTTTGCAGTTATCCTACTCATATTTATACCATATGGCACCAATGAGATGCTCAACTAAGCATTCTTTGCACACAATTTTACTAACTCACTCAGTTCTTCAATATTTATTAAGACTATCATGGGCTGGGCACTGGAAAACCTGTAGCATACAATTCTTTCATTAAAACTTTGACTCTGAGGACCATAATAACATACCTCTTAACTAGCATCATTCTATGGCAGTGATTTTTAGATTACATTCCTTAGATGCTGTTTTAGTTCTAGAGAGCTTCCATGCAGTATTGCTAATCATCAAGAGGTGCTTCTCTTTCTATTTTTGATGGAGAAGGTAACTGAGGCTGGAAGCACTTAAAGACCTTCCCTTATTGACTGTCAAAGTGATGAAAAGAGTGATTACAGTTTCATACGTTAGGCCTTGAGTACATGTCTTGTACTGTTTGTTACCTCCATCAGTGCACCCTCCCCATCCTCCTCCTCCTGCCCCCTTGTACTGTTACCTCCATCATTCCCCATCCCCCTTCCCTGTGCAAAATTAGATCCTTATATATCATCCTGCACCAAAATCAATTCCACATGGATCAAAGATCTTGAAATTATAACAGATACCTTGAAAGCACTAAAAGAAGTAGGAGAAACACTTGGGCTCCTTGGCACAGGACAGACCTTCCTTAACAAAGAGCCATAAATGCTACAAATCAAAAAGAGGACCAGCAAATTGGATTGCATCAAATTGCTGAGCTTCTGCAGGGCAAAGGACATAGCTCACAAGATGAATGGAAAGCCTACAGATTGGGAAAAGATCTTTATCAGCCATACAATGCACAAAGACCTCATATGTAAAATATATGCGGAACTACAAAAAATTAAATTAAATTAAATTAAATTCCTCCAAAACAAAACCGCAAAGAACCAACAGCCCCCTCAACAAGTGGGCTAAAGACTTACAAAGAGACTTGTCTGATGAGGAAATGAGAATGGCCAAGAGTCATATGAAAAAGTGTTCTACATCTCTGGCCATAAAAGAAATGCAAATCAAAACAACATTGAGATTCCATCTCACCCCAGTAAGAATGACCTATATCAAGAAAACTAACAATAATAAATGTTGGAGGGGATGTGGACAAAAAGGGAACCCTACTTCATCGTTCATGGTTGGTGGGAATGTAAACTTGTTCAGCCACTCTGGAAAGTGGTATGGAGATTTCTCAGAAGGTAAACATATGATCCAGCAGCCCCACATTTGGCATCTACCCAAAGACCACAGAGAAGAACACACAAAAGCCACCAGCACAACAATATTCATCACAGCACAATTTGGCATAGCTCAAATATGGATCCCACCCAGTAACGCTCAGTAGATGAATGGATCAGGAAAATGTGGTACATATACACAATGGAAATTCATACCTCTGTCTCAAAGAATGACATTGCCGCATTTGTAAGGAAATGAAAGGACTTGGAAAAAATTATCCTAAGTGAAGTGAGCCAGACCCAAAGAAACATGGATTCTATGCTCTCCCTCATAGGGAATAGTTAGCACAGGTTTAGGCTAGTCACAGCAGAGGATCACAAGAGCCCAATAGCAATACTGTTAAGAACACATAAGATGAGGCTAAGTGAAACAACCTCCATTTTATGGAAACAACTGTTATATCACTGCTGTAATTACTTTCAACATGCCATGTGTAACTATAGCGTCTACGGTTGATGATGCTCTTGTATCCCCTTCCTGCGGTTGTACCTGCACTATCAGTTTATCTTATTTGAGTACTTTGGAAACTGTATATACTGGTATTAGAATTAGGAAAGTGAAAGGGAATACCAAAACCGAGAGACACAGGATAAAAAGACAAACGACTACAAAGGCAATGCTTTCAAAACTGTTTGGTGTAAGCCAAGTGAACAACTCTGGGGGGAGAGGGGCAGGGGGAGGGAAGGGTAAATGAGGGAGGAGGTAACAAACAGTATAATAAATGTATCCAATGCCTAACATATGCAACTGTAACCTCTCTGTACATCACTTTGACAATAAATAAGAAAAAAATGTTTTTCCTATGAGGAAAAAAATACAGTCTATGTTTCTTTAGGTCTGGCTCACTTCACTTAGTAAATTTTTTTTGGAATAATTAGTACATGTTTAGGCTAGTCAAAGCCGAAGTCATAATAGCCCAATAGCTATGCCCTTATGGACACTTAAGATGATGCTAAGTGAAATGAGCTCCATGTTATGGAAACAAGTGGTATATCATTATTGTAATTATTTTCAACATGCGATATGAATCCGTACCCTTTTTATTTTCTCTCGTATTCCCTTCCTGTGGTTTTACCTCCACTATCACTGTATCTCATCTGAGTACCCTGGATACTGTATATACGTGTATTAGAGCTAGGGAAGAGAAAGTAAATATCAAAATCAATAGACAAAGGATAAAAATACAAACAACTCCAAACACAATACTCACAAAACCATTTGGTGTAAACCAACCATACAACTCGTGGGTGGAAGGGGAAGCAGGAGGGAAGAGGTAGGCATGTGGAGGGGAGGAGGAGTTAACATGTTGGACAAGAAATGTACTCACTGCATTATATATGAAATTGTAACCCCTCTGTACTTCACTTTGACAATAAAGGAGAAAAAAGACAATAAATATTTTTGAAAGATTCTGAAACACCTAACATTTTTTAGAGTTATGACATATAATGCTTAAGATTCTCATGTTAAAAACTAACATTTAGAATCAACACTCTCTTTCTCTGGCAATAGGAAAACTACCAACACATACACTGTTTGTGAAGAAAGGTAAACATTTCCCTCAAAGAACTGCTAATCACCATACATTTCCTTTCTTCCTTCCTGTTATTTACTTCAGCCATTCTCTGGCCATAATCTGAGTGAAACCAGCCAAAAGGTACAGACACTGAGGCAGGAAGGGACAGATAGCATGAACACACCAAGGTGGCTGAGGCCTGAGCTATTTTGGATACTATAACCTCAACATTAGGCACAGGTAGTGAGAGAGGAAGAGAGAGATCAGGAAAAGTAGAAGCCAAATGGCTGCTAGGTATAAAAATCTAGAGAAGTGTGGACTTAAGACAGTTGTCAGAAGCTGCAACACAAAAATGAATGAGATGGAAATGAGATGGGATGTTCAAGGAAATAACCAAACGAGAACATACAACAAAATAAGTCAAAGCTAGGACAGCGAAAAGAGTAGTGCAAAATTTGGGAGGTGGACAACCTATCCTGCGTTTATTAAAAAAAAAATGGCTTCTGCACAAGCACAAACATCTCTCCAGCCTTCCTTCTCTCTCTACACATAGAATAAGCATTCCCTCCTCTGCAGCCTTTGCAAACAAGAGACACGCGATATTTTTGTTAGATAATGAAACAAATACCAGTGATGAGCCAAAAACTGAAATAGAGTAAAAGAGTTGGGACAGCACTGTGTTCACTCTATGAGAAATATCCAACAGGAATGTGCAGTGTCTTTATTCAACCACAGTTGTTTATTCGAATCACAAAGTCTAATGATTAAAGCATGTCTTCAACCCTCTCATATCTTGCTATTCTATTTATTCTTGTGTTATACATTTACAATGACCACTCTTAGGAATCTAGAAAGTTCTGAGGAAGAACTGGGGTAGGGGGGTGGTGCTTATGATTACTTCCCAAAGCATAAGGGTGAAAAACAGCAGCTCATCAAGTGGGGGCAAGGGGAGAGCGGGAGACAAATGAAGGGGAAGGGGGGGAATGTAGTCAAGAATTCATTGTACATACTACAAAAGTAAGAAAATGGAAAGGGTGGGCAGAGAAGGAGGGGCAAGAATGTTGAAAGGGGTGAGGTGGGTTAAGATCTGCCATATTCATAAACTGCTTTGTCAAATGGCAACTCCTTTGCACAAATACTTAAAGATAGTTTTTGTAAGAACTCAGAAGCTCTTCCCTTCACAGTAGTAGGAGAAATTATTAGTTCCTACGCACAGGGACTAGAGTCTTTCAGGTCATTTGTGTTTTGGTGGGGTTTTGGTTTTTGAGCCAGCACTGAAAATTGAACTCAGAGACTGGGCTATGTCCCTTAGCTTTGTCACTCCATGCTGGCATGCTACCCCTTGAGAAATAGCACCATTTCTGGTACTTTGGTGGTTCATGGAGGATGGATGTCATGGATTTCCCTGCCCAGGGCGGGTTTCAAAGCACAATCCTCCAATCTCATGAGGATCTGGGATTACAGGCCTGAGCCACAGGCTCCAGTTTCTAATGAGCTTTGTTCATCAAAAAAGGGACAGTATAATTTTAAGGTTCACAGACATTAGTGCTACCTTTGGATCCTATGATATAAAGCCCCAAAGAACTGTCTTTTAAATAACTAATCAAATAAAAAATAAACAATTGCCTTCTAATTAAATAATCATAAGATAGGAAAATGGAGACAAAATAATCATTACTAATATAAACATAAAAATGAAAAAAAGCTTACCAAAGAGTTGATTCCTACATAGTTTAAGACTATAGGGAAAGTAAGCTGGAAGCCAGTGGCTGTAGCCAGTAATCCTAGCTATTCAGGAGGCTGAGATCTGAGGATCGAGGTTCTAAGCCAGCCTGGGCAGGAAAAATCTGTGAGACTCTTCTCTTCAATTAACCACCAAAAAGCTGGAAGTGGAGCTATTGCTCAAGTGACAGAGTGCTAGCCTTAAGCAAAAAAAGCTCAGGAACTGTGTCCAAGCCTGAGTTCAAACCCCGGGAACAGCAAAAATATAGGTATATAGATAGATAGATAGATAGATAGATAGATAGATAGATAGATAGATAGATAGATAGATACAGTTTGTGTTGCAAAGGAAAACCATGCACTCTACATCACTCTCTTCCTAATTCATTCCACTACTATGTAACAGGATAAATAGCAGAGAATAGCAAAGGAAAATAAATATTTGTTAATTGGCGATGTCTTTCTTGCTATAGTCATATAGTTTCTTTCGAAGTGCAATTGACTTCTCTTTCTCACTTGGAAAAGTCCACTTTGACTCTATTTACATATTCCATTTCAATTACTTCTGAACTAAACAAACAAAAAAACCAATGTTTCAGTCTTAAAATTCTTCTTTGAACCATTATGGAATCGTAATAGATACTTCTTCGGTAATTAAAGTAACACATATCACTTGGCCTCTGTATACTTCCATGCCATCATAACTGGTCATGATTTCACTTAAGAAAATGATCCCTTAATAGAAACAACATGTCACTTTATGGGACGTGGGAGGAGTTTTGCTATGGGTCATGAACATCCCTCTGCTCCACAATAGATTGAATACTAAGTGCAGGCCCTGGAAAGGCAGGGCCCTGCCACCTGAGTCCCATATGCGTAAGTTCCAAGCTGAGGGAAAGTCAGGTCAAACAACACCAATGCAATGGAAGGAAACCAGAGTTTAGATTCCTGCTACAGAATTGCAAAGCAGAGTACAGGAGAGGGGCCTGACTAGAATGAGGGTTGTTTGGGAGAGTGCACCTTCCAGTTTGTTCTTCTATATATGGATGGCCACAACATGAAGCCCACTGAGGTAATGTGTGCTCCATGAAAGCCTGGTGGAGTCGCATTTCTACATCTACTCTTAAGTTTCCTGTATTTATTCTTAAGTTTCAACCATTCTTAATCTTCTCATCATATCCCATAAATGTGAAAGCAGTGTGAAGCTTTCAAATGCTAGTTGCACATGATTACAATTAAACAATGTGGAGACTCCTAAGAAATGGGAAATGATGAGGAAGGGATACATGATGCGTGTAGGAATTCTTTGTGACTGATTATAAAATTCTTTTTTCTGGGATTTCTGCTTCAAGACTGATGGTAGAAGCAAAGGTTTTCCTGCTTTAAAAAAAAGGTGTAAAAGAATAAAATGTCCTAGACTTCTTAATCCAAAGATACCTTGTGTTATAACAATTAGACATTTTCATATTCATAAAATGGTAACATAAATTTTATTACCACACCAGCACTTCATTTATTCCTAGCCTGATTTCCAGACTAATCTCAATATTCAAGAAAATATCTCAAAATTAGCTGAAATTTAGGGCATTGAATAACGTTGCACAGAAGAAAAGCATATACAAGAACATAAAAAGCTATGGTTTCTTCACTGATGTAATTTCACAATGGTAGATTTTTCTTTTATTAAAAACTACCAGTTGCAAAGACATGACTGGAAAGTTCAGGCACACGGGTCCGCCTTCCTGCCTCAGGTACTGGCAACTACCAGACAGTCTGCAGGGTTAGGAGATAAAGTCACAGATACAGTGTGTTTGGCTAAATATTTTTAATAGATTACAATACCTCTGTTTGGCTCAAATAAATTATCCAGCCTTATTTGGTCCACTTTCCCATTTCATGGTTGGCTGATCATTGACTTCTCTCAGAAAGCAAAGCAATGAAGAAAAGGGGAAAAAAGAAGAAAGATGAAAAATGGAGGAGGAAGGAAGGAAGGGGGCCTGAGGAGGAGGACAAAGGACAGAGGAGAAAAAGTCAGGAAGTCAGGTACTGGTGGCCTATGCCTACAATCCTAGCTACTCAGAAATGAGATCTGAGGATCACAGTTCAAAGCAAGCCTGGGCAGGAAAAGTCCACAAGACACTTAGCTCCAACCAACAGATAGTTTAGAGTAGAGCTGAGTGCCAGCCTTGAGCAAAAGCTCAGTGCCCAGGCCCTGAGTTCAAGCCCCAGGTCTGTCAAAACAAAAAGTCATTTTTATGTTGCAGACTTCCTTGAAGCCCATAGTTTGAAACGATATATGGAAGGGAAAACAATCACTCACCAAAGCTCAATAGCTTGTAGAGCTGCTGTGTCATTCTATTGCATGTCCTGCCAGACACGTATAAAATGTGCTTTGCTTGGCCAAAGAGCTATCCACAACTCCCTGCTCAAACACCTGATGACAGTGGACATTCATTTCAATGGGAACAAGTTAGTCTTTCAATTTTCCTTCTGTTGTACTCGTTACAATGTGGCCAGATTTACACTCTCTCTGTGAAATGCATTGGATTTCTCAGTCAATATGGGCTACAATATTAGTAATTTCTCAAGATCTTGCCTGTCATTTAAATGCAGACACAAAACTCACAGTCTCCTCATGGTGTCCATTTCAGTTTCAACATAGAACCATCATCATTTTACCAAAGACCAACTTTCTTACAGCATAGTTTCTATAAATAATGCACAAATAAATACTCTGCATATGCAAATTCAACCAACTACAGATTGTACATCTTTAAGGGAAAAGCAGTGCATCTGTACTAAAACACATTCACACTGTTTTCTTGTCATAATGCCCTATAACATGGTATAAAATCTAGCTACACATTATTTCAATTATATTACTTACTGTAAGCAATCTAGAGAAGACAAAGTATATGAAGGATGTTTGTAGTTTATATGCAAGTATTATACTGTTTTATATCAAAAGAACTTCATTAGCCACATGGGTTGTAGAGCCAACCCACTTCAGATACTAAGGGACATTGTAATTTGGGGGAAAGTTATGTTGCAGATACTATTTGGCCAGCTAAACATTAACTGCTCAACAAAACTCTAGTGTTAACAATAACTATATTAAAAAGTTAATGGCAGCAGCAACTTGTTGACAAGACTCTATGTGCGTATGTGTGAAGAATAAAAGCTCAAAGGAGCAAGGTGCCAGTGGCTCATGTCTGTAATCCTCAAGAGAATGATTTCTGAGAATCAAGGTTCAAAGAAAGCATGCACCAGAAAGTCTCTTATCTACAATTAATCACCAAAAAATCAGGAAACAGAGCTGTGGTTCAAGTGGTAGACCACTATCCTTGAGTGCAAAGGCTAAGGGATAGCACTCAGGACCTGGGTACAAGCCCTGGTGCTGGCAACAAAAAGTATAAAAGCACAAAGAAAAATGAAAAAATGCACAGAAACATGTCAAAAACTGGGATGACTTAAAGGCTTAAAAAAATCTCAGACTTTAAGGCAGACGGATGGGGTGAGAGATGTTGATGTTTGTGATGTATGATATCACAGTGGGTTACATTGTGCATTTCCCCAACTTCCTAGTGCGAACAGATTAAGGAATAGGTTCCTCACGTTCAGTGAGGAACACTGAGCTCTTTGGGAAGAAAAGGGAGAAGGAAGAGGAGGAAAAGAGGTGAGAAAAGTGGGAGAAGAGGCGAGAGGAACCGATAACAAAGAAGACTATCTAGACATATATTCTGACTCCCAGTTATACCATAATGTACAAGCTAGAGCTTGATACAATTTACTCAATTAGAGTAAATATGATCATTGTATTTTATAACGTGTGAATATATTTTAAATACAAGAATTAAAGCTTCATGTCCACAATGAAGAACAGAACGCCTATAAATTGAAATTATAATTTTTTTTTTTACATTTTAGGTGTCAAAGCCTATAAGTATGCCCTTATAACAAAAACTGCATGAATCTAGTGATCAATGTAAGGAACACATTAGGAAGGGAAATGAATACATTTCAACTACCATTCATGAAGAGAATAAGGCCTTCAACTGAAGAGGCAGTGACGTCTCTGGATGCAATGACGTCAGAAGTGCCATCGCAATTCCAAATTATCCTGTACTCATAGAAATTCCAAATTTTGAGGGGAAGAAGTTCCACAGTAAGTTGAATGACAGTATTAATTCCACTTATTCTAGCTGTTGGAATACTAGCCCAAAGTTCATGGCTGTGGCTGTATCTACTATACACAAGTGCAACATTGACTGCATTTCAGGTATCTTAGAGCTGATGGGTTGGAGAAACTATCTGCTTTCTCTACTGATTTTGTCCATCACCAAAGAAGACAAGGGTTAGCTCACAATTCAATTGGGAAGAAACTGGTGGAGCAGTGAACTCCTATTTAGCTCAGTTCCTCCTATCTCCACGTAAGAATCACCATTGTTAACACAAATTGGGGAGGGATGGGGGCATTGTGAAATTCCATGGCACTTTAAACCACCCCACCAAACTTCACCCATCTTGGCAAGCCAGGTTAGGTAGCAATGCTTCTAGGTGTAGCCAGTCATATCCTGGGTTTCAGGTTTCAGCCTGCAGCTCAGAGTCATCCATACACAGTTTTCACATTCTCCACTTCCACCAAACCACCCCAGAAAGTCTTTAACATGGTAAGGAGGGCAACCAAACAGTTTTTCATGATAGGTCTTGGATGGCTTCCATGTGGGTCATGTCACAGAGTTGATTTTACACCCTTACAAAGCAATCAGAAGCAGAGCAGACTGGGGCCTTGAAAGAATGCTTGCTCCCACACATCGAATAAGCTACAGGGAATTGAAACTCCATGTAGTATTGGTATCCTTTTACATAATTACCAACGGAATTACTACAGTGAGAAAGGGAAAGGAAGCCGGACATCGTGGCACACTTCTGTTTCCCAGATACTGGGGAACAGAGGTAGGGAGGAGCACAGTCTTGAGACCACCTGATCAAATGAAAAGCAGGGGAGGGAGGGGAGGAGGAGTTAAAGGGGAAGAAGAGTGAAAAGGGCAGAGGAAAGGGGAGAAAGGTGGAAGAGATAGAGGAAGGGGAGGGCTGGCCAGCCCAAAAGACTATCCAAAGATAACTCAAAAGCCAAAAAAAAAAAAAAGGAACTGGAGGAGTGGCTTAAATGAAGCAAGGAAAAGGCCTCAAGTTCCAAGCCAAGCATCACAGAGCAAGAATTGGAAGAATTAGCTTCTTCATTTGTAAACAAGGCAGACAAAAGAGAAGAAACAAGAACACCCCTTCAAAAGGCAACTTGTCCTTGTCCACTCTCAGCAGAAAAGTCACTGAGCATGTCATGTCCAGCCTTTTGGATTCAGTAGGCCTGAGAAAGACTTACTGGGGATATTCGTGGGGGCACCCTCATCACTGTGCCCTGATCTGTGTCACAGGAAGTGGAGAATATCTGCCATTTTCATTTCCATAACATTCACCATCTCAAGTTGCTTATTCAAGTTTCTTAAGGTAAAACTGTTTCTGTTCTCTGTATCATTGAAAATGTATACAGCAAGACATGGAGTTTTATATGCTCAAGTCAACTGGACTAGCAAAGGAACACAAAGGCTCTGACACCAGGGGGAAGAGTGCTCTATCTCAAAGCAAGCATGAACATTTACGTCCATCACCATACTGGGGCGTCCTCAATCCATCACCAGGATCTGTACTGCTCTCACTTGGGAATGAAGGGGTACTTGCGCTTGTTGGCATTTACTCCCACTTTGTAAATAGTCATTTCATAAGTATAGAGGATACCTTAAGAAGAATCTACTTTCTGTGTATGCTCATACTAGGGCTTGAACTCAGGGCCTGGGCATTGCCCCTTAACTTTTTCGCTCAAGGCTGGCTTTCTATCACTTGAGCCACAGCTCTACTTTGGCTTTTTGGTGGCTATTGAAGGTGAGAGACTCATGGAAGTTCCTGCCTAGGCTGGCTTTGAATCCCAACCTTCAGATTGCAATCTCCTAAGAAGCTAGTATTATAACTGAGCCACCACCAGATGGCTTCTAGTCTCACTTTTTACCTGTAGCTGTTAAACACTCCACACAAGAAGTTCTCAACTTTATTCTCACTATTCATAGAATAGAGTAGACTACCATCATATAGAACAGGCTGTCCATTCTATATTAAAAATCATGTTTAGAAAGTGGCTCAGGGAGTAGAGCTGAAGAGCTCAGGGACAGAGCCCAGGCCCAGAGTTCAAGCCCCATGACCAAGAAAAAAAATATCATGTTTCTTTCATTTGGAATATCAGCAGATCAGCTACCAGTGTACCTTTATCTACCTATCCATCAATTCGTAGAAATTCAAAAGGCAACCAACAAACTTTGTATCCATTCCTACAGATTTTCTCAGGAGCCATATTTTCTTCTATTATGAATTTCTGAAACAGAGGTTCGTATACCTGTTTGCATTTCCTTAGCCTCAGGTCCTCAGCTCCTCCCACTAGCCCCCAGATCCACCCATACCTAATGAGCCACTCCTACTCACTACCTGTCTACTTCCCCTTTACCCCCAGAGAGAGAAGCTGCCACCTGGATAAGGTGCAGACACCATGTAGCTCCCTCTCCCATGGGAACTATGGCCCCACTAATAAACCTCCTTTTGAACCTTCTTCTCCTGTCTGTGATGATCTCTGCATGGTCCTCTGGGATGGCCGGGACATATCTTTTCAACACCTAATAGGCTGAGGAGGCCAATGGTACTGATGAATGAGTTCTTATCACTTGAATGGTGTATCCATTCCCATTGTTCTTCATTGGCTGGACAGAGAAACCTTTCTGTAAATATGCCTGCTTTATGCACACTTCATGGAAGATCCAAAGAACACAACCTGAAGTAGAATTCTGTACCCATAGTGAAGAGCCAAGTTACTTTCTTAGAGACAGTCAGGTATGACAGGGATCAAGCCACAAATAGCAGCTGTGATTTCCTTGTCTCTGCCATTGCTAATGCAAATCTGCTAAACATAGCTTTGATGAATTATTTGGGGTTCTTAAAAGCAAATTTTCTTTTGGTATTCTAGAGCTTCTCTTGATCTTACAAAAAAGGTAAATATACCTTTCTACTGAGGACAAAGATGATATAATAATGACTGTCCAACTTTATGTTATAAATATCACTGTATAAATAAATCTGATTTGAATAGGTCTACGAGTCAGATGGAGAAGACACTCATTTTGGTAAACATCTCATATTGAAGCTGTAAAGACACTCTTTACTAAGTCCTTGCCCAATAAATCCAAGTCTTTCTACCCGGTATACTTTAGTCTAAATGGTCTGTTTCCCCTGTCATTTTGGTGAACACTTTGGAGACAAAACTAGGTATCATGAAAAACCCCAAATTCCACTGCTACAACACCAAGAGATACTGACATGCAAGATTATCTTTATAAATGACGTACAGATGTTTAACTAACCGCCATGTACATTAGCTTTAGGTTCTGAGCAACTTTTGCAACATTTCCCACTTGTTCCTCTGTGGAGCAGAGGAAGGAATGTAAGAAAAAGACTAGTGAACTGTGGGTGCAGGTTTAGTGGTATGAGAATTTGCCTAGTCTTTCTGAGAAACTTACCAAAAAAAAAAAAAAACCAACACAAAAAACAGAAGTAATATTTAAGCTCTAAACACTAATATGCCAAACAATTTACATAAATCATACAAAGGAGAAGGAATTTCTAGTCTTTTTATTTCCTGGTGAAAAAATGAAGTGCATTCATTTGATCACAGTCACACCATTATTTAGTATTAGATCTAGGATTCCAGCTCTAAGATTGCAGTCTAGACATATCCAGCTCATTATGGATTCCTTATTAGGCTTCTAGCTCTGGAGTCCCACTGCCCAGGGGAAAAATCCTAAGATTGCTAGCACTTAAAACTCTCCTAGTTATAGAAAGTAAATCACAAAGAGCCTCTCCTACTGTGAGAAGCCATTCGATAAATCGTCCTCAAAGCCTTCCCACAGAGGCTACCTGGGAAAACCCCAGTAAGACCTGAGTTCTAGCAGAAGCCATCAGTGAGTACAAACAACACAAATTTGCTTCTTTGCTACCGACCCTTGGCTCTGAGACTCAGCCTAGCATCAAGAGTGTCAACTTCAATGGATGGGCATGTGTCCACAGGAACTGAGTTGAGGTCACACTTGTCTCACTCTGTCCTGCAAACAGATGTCTGGGTGACAAGTCTTAGTCACACATGGCGAACAGAGGTTCCAGCCAAATCAGGTGGGAAGTGCCATATCTTCTTTCTAACCCTTTTTGGCCAGCCAGCTCATTCCCTAAGATAATCCTGCATCAGCTGGTTTTCTCCAGAATCTTTTAACACAAAGCCTGCGTTTGGGTGATGTCTTGTTATTGGACAAGCAGAACTGAGTTTATTTCTGTAACTCACCAAAAACCCCATCTGGTTCTGTGTGTTTGAATGTGCCCCTTCAGAGTTCCCTCCCAAGGAGCCAGGTAAAAACTGATGTAATGCAGAGTTCTAGTGGTGGCAAGAAGGAAAGCAGGTGATAGAGTAACAAATAAACAACAACCCAAGAGAATTGCTGTTTATTATTCATTTATCACATTAAGATGGAAAAACAGGGCTGGGAATATGGCCTAGTGGCAAGAAGCTCTCTGTTCGATTCCCCAGCACCACATATATGGAAAACGGCCAGAAGGGGCGCTGTGGCTCAGGTGGCAGAGTTCTAGCATTGAGCGGGAAGAAGCCAGGGACAGTGCTCAGGCCCTGAGTCCAAGGCCCAGGACTGAGCCCAAAAAAAGCAAGATGGAAAAACAAAGTCTGTAATAATCATCCCAGGGAATATACAGCAAACTCTTAAGGATAATAGCTTTCTCCCAGATGACAAGAGTTCAATCACTGGCCTACATGAAGCATCATAAAAACAATAGTATCTCCTCTGGAAATAGAACTCAGTGTGGTCACTTTTCAACATTTTACCAAGTTTGTTATGAACCTTCCAAATTAAATTTAAGCTCCCCACATACACACAGCCCGTGTACTGGATTTTTTTGTATATTCAAAAGATGCTCTTTCCTGCCAGGTGTGATTTGTGAAGTCCTATACCTACCCTACCCACTGTCGGGGAAATTAACATCATCTCTATGGGGCAGGGGCAGCTGTGATTTCATTCCTGTCCTGGAAAAGTTCTTCCCTTGAATATCTTACTTCTGAGGTCTTTCTCAACTACTCAGGATGAAACACACAATGTCAAACATCCACGCTTTGTCTTCTCATCAAAAGCCTTCACTGAAAAAATAATATATCTCAAAGATGGTCAAATACAAATACTAAATACAAATACTAAAAGCTTTTATGCTGTATAACCTGAAAATTGAAAAGTCTAAACTGTGCCTGAACTAGTTATCATGAGACAAAAACCAACCGCAAACTATAAGAAATTACAGGCAGTAGTCCTTTTTATCCCCAGTCCCAGGGCTTGGACTCAGGGTCTTGGGTGCTATCCCTGAGCCTCTCTGTGCTCAAGGCTAGCGTTCTACCACTTGAGCCACAGTGCCTTTTCCAGCTTTTCCTTAGTTTGTTGGAGATAAGATTCTCATAGATTTTGCTGACTAGGCTGGCTTTGCACTGCAATTCTCAGATCTCCACCTACTGAGTAGCCAGGATTACAGGCGTGAGCCAGCAGTGAACAGAAGCCGCAAAGTTTTTCACAGTCACCTGCAGCTTAATCATAACTGGGGCGTATTCTAAGGGCTGTGCTGTTGCCATCCCACTGCTGAGCAAACATCACACAGCTCACTCACACAAACTAAGCTGGCTATGACATCACTAGGTTACACAATCTTAGGGGTCCACTGTTATATTTATGACCTGTCTTGGGTTGAAGTGTCATTATGAAGCACATGACTACATTGAAATGAGCTCTTCCATATGAGAGAAAAAGACTCATTTTCCATGCATAAGGATGAAAGAAACTAGAATGTTCATAAATACATTCACCATGTTTATCTAAAGAACTTCTTGAGATTCATGGGAGTTTTGATGCCTTATATAATATTGTATCCACTAAATGCCTTCCCCTGGCCATATTCCAAGAGCTTTTAAATTGTTAGGTCTACAGACAACAACCAAGGCTCAGAAGTCTCTGAATGAAGATTTAATGATTGGGGGTGCTCATTCACTACCCTTTCGTCTCTATCCTTCTAATACACACTGTCACTATGGTTTCTTATAACTACACAGAAAAATGGACAACATGGAAGAATATTTCTGGCAAGGTACTGAGAACAAAATAAAGAACTAATTTCCTTTAGTCTTCATTTTTACCTACAGGTCAGATCACTTGCGAATATAATAACCACAAAAAACTCTGCATTAATATAACATTAGACACCAGGGCTTCACAGCTATTCAGACCAGGTTCACCACGAACACTGAAGTTATTTAATAAAATTGAAGATGACTTTTCAATCCGGGATACTAAGAAATTTGTATATCCCCTTGCCAATATTTTTCATGGTGATTAGCTCTTTTTTTTCCCCTCACAGACACTGGTATGCTGCTTAAAATAATATTTGTGGCTTTACTCACCATCTGTCAAAGGGAGACTTGTTGATTTTCTTAAAGCAAGTTGGGTCTGCATTCTTTCTCTGTTACTGTTACAGGTAGACCTGACAGGCATATGATCTTTTGTTTGCAAATGCTCTCCTCTAGATGGAACCTAGTTAAGTTTCATTTCTTACCTGCTGGACAGTTGCACTCAGAAGGTGTTTCTCTTGTGATTCTCAGTTTAGCCATGTGTTCGTAAGATTCCTGTAGGAAAAGAAGATATATTAAGAGCTAGCAGTAGTATCCCAGTTCTGTGAGTTCTTCAGGGACTCTTCCTCTGTGGCTGTTAATAATGTTTGATAGCCTGCACAAACAGCATTTATGTAAGTGCATGGATCTTAGCCAATGCTAACAGTACTCAAGACATAATTTTGTTTTTAATTTAAAAATCAATTTAACATTGACATAGATTGAAAGATTTGGGTAATACCTTTCTTCATTATTCAACTATCACCACCCTGTTAGGTTTTTAAAGTAGGTAGCCGGTAAAGGAGAACGCCACGCGGTATTCAGGCAGGAGAGAAAAGTTTATTACCAAACTGCTGGCCTGTGGCCAAGATGATCCATGGCCAGAGAGAAGGGAGAGAGAGAGGGGGGGAGAGAGAGAGCGCGACCCCCACCCAGCCCTGCTTTCTCTAGGGCAGGGGCAAGGGGTGTGGCCAGGTGGATTAGGAGGTGACCTCAGGGAAAGGTAACTGCCTCCAGGTCTGCAGGTTACCCAGGTAACTGGGTGGAGACTTAATGAGGTGGGGACATCTGCATATAGCCCTCAGGGAGAGGACCTAACACACCCTCTCCCTGCACAGCCAAGGCAAAACTCCGGCACTAACAATGCAGCTCATGGCAATGTGTGTCCTATCAATAACAGCCAATGTTGTAGACATACTTTATCACATTCGGGCTGCAACTACTGCATCTCTCCACCGGCGGAAAACTACCCTCTCCCTACTGGAGTCTAAGTAATCTTTAAAGGAATCCCTTTCAATTCTCCATTCATCAATATCTGAGCACAACCTCTGTTAACTCTCCCCCTCCAAAAAACAAAGGAAAACTTTTTTTTTCCAATTTTTAAAACATTTAATATGAAAAGAATTCCGAGTTAAATGAATTTTTAAATCTATGGGCTTATTTCACTTTTAAGAGTGCTTACCATTCTCTATTGATAAGGCCTAACCTTATCAAATGAAAAACAGATGTGAGCATTACAATGAATATTCTCCATACAACTGAGAATGCTGACAGCCCAGACTCCACAAAACTAAACAGCCGGGCAAAGCCCCTACTGCCATTGCAACATGCAATCCTTAAGGAAGACAGAGGGAAGATCCTCCACACAGACTTGGAGAGAAACCAAGGAAGGGACTTGAATAGATACCACAGAGGCTCACACATCCCAAATCAACTGTATAACCAGTAAGGGTGGATCCTGTAGACTGACTGAACCTGTGCAAAATTCTATCCACATGCAACTCCCCCTCGAGCAAGGCCCAGCCTCACACACCTGACTATGGTCTTCAGCTGATCTGCCTTCTCCGGCAGCAGGGGAACGGAGGGTGCCCTTTTAGCAGATTCCAGGGTGAGGATCCTCGCCTGAAGGTCGTTGGTTTTCACCCCAAGTTACAGACACGAAATCATGGCCACCCCGGAGAGGAGGGTGGCCAGGGTGGTGCACGGGGGCATGGCACAGGTGCAATGCTGCCTGGAAGGGCTGGGTTCTTCAGATCCAGCCTTTCACCCTGCTCCCTTCCCCACAGGTTTCTTCACCAGCATGGTAAGGGGGGGGTCCTCTGGCCACCTTCTACCTCCTGCCAAGACAACTGGCCAGAGGAGTAGCGACAAGTCCTCCAAAGTTCAGTCCTGGCGGCTGCACAAGTAGTTGGCAGAGTAGGTGCCAGGCAGGCGCGGTGAGGGACCTGTATGGGGCTCAGCACGGGGACCCGCAGGCAAGGACCATCCTCAGCCTGTGGCTCTCCTCCCAGCTGGGAGCAAAACAAACAAAAATAAATAATGCTCTCCTCTGCACTCCTCTGAGCTCCTCTGCTCTCCTCTGCTCTCCTCCTCCTCTGCTCTCCGCCTCCTTTGCTCTCTTCCTCCTCTGCTCTCCTCCTCCTCTGCTCTCTTCCTCCTCAATTGGATGATAAACTTGGCTTCAGGTGTGTTAGGGAGATAGAAGCGTAAAGGTAGAAGAGGGAAATGGGTTTCAAATGTACCCTAAGTGCATCAAGTATTGAAAATGAGTACTTCATTTATGGCTCTGCAACAATCTAACATGTCCTCGGACCCTTTTCGTGCCAATAAGATAGAGGAGAGTTGTGTGACAGATCTCTGGTCTTGCAGGCTTTAGGTTGTAACAGAAAGGAGAACTAGATGGTTCTGAAGGTTTATTCAAGGTCCATCCACCCACTTCCTCACTTTCAGCCCTCCCATTATGTTCTTAAGCTTCAAGGAAATAAGTGTTTCTGTTCTCTCACCCGATCCACTCCATTCCCCCCATGTACGGTCCAGTGCCAGGTGCTAGCAAGATCAACAGGGAGCAAGGTGTGGGTACTGTTCATTGGGAGCTGCAGGCTTGCTGTGTTGGCTGGTCCCTCTGGAAGGAACGCTGGTGGCTCCCCTACCCTCTCCTCCTCGTGGGAGAGACCCCCATGACCTGTGTTTGCATTTGCCTCTGTGCTTATATAGCCTCTGTATTTACACCTGACCATGCTAGGGCAAATAGGCTTCCCCTAGTTCTTAAGCAATGAGCCAGAGCTGTCCAGTCAACGGTGGTTTGGCAGCATTATGCTGCCTTTAGCCATTTGGGAACCCTATGAAATTGGTCATGGCCCCTTCCAGGATGTGCAGCCTACCAGAGTGCACAGGCGTGAGGCAGAAATAGCACAGACGCCTCTCCTCCCCCCTTGTTCCTTTGCTGGGGCTGGCAAGCCTCATAGGCAGGGTGGCCCGACGAGCTAGGATGGCCAGCCAATGACAGGTAAGATCCTTCAGGGGGGACGACCTAAGACAGGCGCTTTCTCGAGTAGGACATCCACCAGCTTATTAAACAGAAAAGGAGGAGATGTGGGGCGCACCGCCTGGCCCCGACTGTGCACGCCCTGGAGTTGTGTGACTGTTGCACCGCCTCCGGGGAGAGGGATCCTGGCTAACCCCGCCTGCCTTCGGGGTCCGGAACTGGAAGGCAGCTCTAGGCAGTAACCTGGGGTGGTCCTGCTGGTAGTGACATAGACTCAGGCCGCCCCTTAGGGAGGTCCCATGGCCTTCCACCCTTGACGGACAGCTCCAACCGCCAATCGTAGCCCCTGACTAGGTACGTTACACCCCTCCTCTTCCTGCTGCAATTGCCCATACTTAAGATGGGGTTCGCGCCAATAAACAGAGAGCGGTCTTGAACTCTGCCCAAGTCGACTGACCATCTAACTGTGGCATAAAGGTTGGGTTGGGCTGCGTGCGGGCGACTTGCTGCTTATTACCTATTCTGGGTTCACCCTCGGTGGGGAGGGGCGCGCCTCCTTGCCTCTCCTGCTGGTCAGGAGAGCGCCCGGGGTGCAGGGCCCCCTGCATCTGTCCATCCATCTGTCTGTCTATGTGTCTGTCTCCCTGTCCATCTGTCTGTCCATCTCTTGTGCGTCTGTCTGTCTCCCTGTCTGTCTCTATGTTGTCCTGTCTGTCCGTCTGTCTGTGTGTCTGCGCCTCTCTCCGTCTGTGTGTCCGCCCGTCCCTCCTTTTCCGTCTCCCAATCCACATGTCCGTCCCTCTGTCCGCCCCTCCATTCCTCCGACTGGACTGTGTCTCTCTGTCTGGGAGACGCACCCAGCACCACCCAAGGAGGATTCAGCACCCAGCACCACCACCCAAGGAGGACTCAGCACTCAATACCACCACCCAGGAGGCCTAAGCACACAATACCACCACCCAGGAGGACTCAGCACCCAGCACCACCACCCAAGGAGGTCTCAGGTCTGTCTGTCTGTCTGTCTGTCTGTCTGTCTGTGCATGGCACCCGCACCCCCGAGGCCCCAAGGCCTGTCCTCACCGGGGTGCCGCCTTGGCTTCCCCATCCCCGAGAAAGGAGAATGAGATGCCCAGGAGCCAGGAAACCCCCAGGAGAAGCGAGAAAGTGGAAGCGGCATCCACTCTCCGTACGGAGCCCAGAAAGGTCGGGGCCCAGCCGCCCCAAGCTCCCCAGGACACCCACCCGGGGGTCCACACCTGACAGCCCAAACCCCCGGAACCAAGACGGGCACCCTGGCTGCCCCACACCCGACCCGATGTGCCAATGGCCTGCAGTGAGTGTGAAAGCCCCCGGGGCCACCAGGGAGGAGAGGGAGGGGGAAGGAGAGAGGGATGAGATCAAGCACCCATCGCCCACCCACCCACCCAACACCCACTCACCCAATTATCCACCCACCCACCCATCCATCCACCCACCCATCCACCCACCCACCCATCCATCCACCCACCCACCCATCCATCCACCCACCCATCCAACCATCCACCCACCCATCTACCCACCCATCATTCATCCACCCACCCATCCACCCATCCACCCACCCATAGATCCACCCACCCATCCACCCCCCCACCGATCAATCCACCCACTCTTCCACCCATCCACCCAATCATCCACCCACCCTCCCACCCACCCATCCTCATTGCTCTCTCCACAGTGCTCTCCAGGTCCAGGCCTCCTGCCCTGATCCTCCCCTGGTCTGGAGCCTCCATCTTCCTCCCCCTCCTCCTCCTCCTCCTCCTCCTCCTCGTCCTCATGGCTGAAGCTCATCCGGGTAACTCACCTCCTTTCTGGTTCCTCCATCAGCCCAAGGGAGGATTCGAACACAGTACCCTTGTATGGATGATCCTGACTTCTCACCTTTGTTCCTCGTGACCCCCCCAACCCAACCAGAGACTCCCACACCATCTTCTGGAAGCTTCCCCGCGCCCTCCTGACCCCTGAGACCCCCCCAACCTTGGGCCCTGCGACCCCTGACCCTGTACCTGACCTGGGCCTGACCTTCGACTCCAGGAGCCACAGGCTAAGCTTGCACTGTGTGGCCACCACCACAGAGGCCCGGTGCATCGTTGTGAACCCGAACAAGGGGTCGGTCACACTGCTGGACAGTTGGGGCAATCGAGGCACGACGGAGACACCAGGCCCCCACGCTGGGAGGCCAATGGTGGGGGCTGTGGGGTAAACTGAGGCAGGGGTGGGCAAGCCCACATTCCCTGGTGTTCCGGGGGCTAAGTTGAGGCATGGATGGACGAATGGATCTCCCAGGTGTTCCGGTTTATGTCAAGGCACCGACCCCCCCGCTCTCCAAGGTCCCCGTCGGACAATGTAGCTGCGAATTCTGGGATCTCCTGTGGTACCAGGGAGTCGAGTTCGAGGTTACACTCACTGTGGCCAGGAGGCCCCTGACCAAAGGCCTGGGGTTCACAAACCCGGGTGAGGTCCTGAGGTTCCGGGTGGGGGGGGGGGATCGAGGGTCAGGGGTCACAGGTCATATGTTGAAGGTTCAGGAGTCATTGGGTTGAAAGTTCAGGAATCATGGGGTTGAACTGGTCAGGGGTCATGGGTTGACGGGTCAGGGGACATGGGGTTGAAGGGTCAGGGGTTTTGGGGTTGAAGGGTCAGAGGTCGTGGGGTTGAAGGGTCAGGGGTAAGTCTCCCCACAGGCCCTCCACCCTCCACCCCCCCCCCCGCCATATCGTTTCCCCAGGCCTTGTGTGTTATGTCTTCGAGGCCCAGGCCCTGAACTGCTCATGGGCACTGGGGCCGCAGGCACCGCGGGGGACACAGTATTCCTTCAGGATCCGGACTCCAGGTGGGGCCACCCCTGCCGGTTTCAATGCCCCCTCCGCACCATTGTCGGTTTCTAATGTTCCCCGCTCATCCCGCCATTGTCAGTTTCTAACGCCTCTCTTTGGCATTGTCAGTTTGTAATGCCACCTCTGTTGGCCATTGTCGTTTTCTAATGTCCCCCCCTTCGGCCATTGTGAGTTTCTAATGCCCCACCACTCCCTAGGACCGGCCTGTACCATGAGTGCTGGCCGACATGTGCCAGTCCGGCCTCCAGGTGGGCTGCATCCTCCCCGATCTTGCTGGCCTCTGGGCCCAGACCTACGCCCTGGTCACCGGCTCGAGCCCCGCTGGCCCCGTCCACTTCCTGGACGCCTGGCTCTATGCCCGTGAAATTGGTGAGGGTGGTTTCCAGTACCCCCTGGACCACCCAGGGCAGTTTCAAGTATCCCAGAGACCACCAAGGGCAGTTTAAAGTGTCCCCAAGAACACCGAGGGCGGATTTGTGTCCTCGAGACCACCGAGAGTGGTTTCAAGTATCCCCACGAGCACTTTGGTGCATGGAGGGCAGTTTCAGGTATCCCCAAGACCACCTAGGGCGATTTCAAGGGTTCCCCATGACCCCCAAAAGCAGCTTCAAGTTTTCCCAGGACCATCAAGGGCGGTTTTAAGTGTCCCCGAGACCGCTGAGGGCGGTTTCAAGTGTCCACACGAGCACCTTGGTGGATGGAGGGCGGTTTCCACTGTCCCCATGAGCATCCAGGGCAGTTTTGAGTGTCCCCCAAGACCCACAAGGGCAGTTTCAAGTATCCCTGGCACCACCGAGGGCAGTTTCGAGCCCCCCCACCCCACCCGGTGTCCCTCCATTCATCTGTGGCAGTTCTCAGAACACTTTGACCCCCTGTGAAACGTGAGCATTGCCTGCGGCCCCCGGGGCTGGCAGGTATGGTGGGAGCCACACAGGACCTGGAGGCAGTGGAGCAAGCACGACTTCCGGTACCAGCTGGCCCTGTGCATGGGAGTACTCAGTGCAACACCCGGGAGT
The DNA here is from genome assembly GCF_023159225.1 of Perognathus longimembris pacificus. Lineage (NCBI taxonomy): Eukaryota > Metazoa > Chordata > Mammalia > Rodentia > Heteromyidae > Perognathus > Perognathus longimembris. The sequence continues at coordinate 43,806 of NW_025960497.1, forward strand.
ACTCGGTCCAGCACTGGCGGGGAGTATTTAGTCCAGCAACGGTCAGGAGGGGGTGGGGTTCCGGATTGGTGTGGGATGGGAGTACTCAGTCCAGCACCGGGGAGGGATGGGAGTACTCAGTGCAGCACCCGGAAGTACTCAGTCCAGCACCAGGGAGTACTGGTTGTAGCACCCTAGACTACTCAGTCCAGTATTGGTTGGGAGAGGTGGGTTTCAGGATTAGTGTGAAATGGGAGTACTCAGCCCAGCACTGGGGAGTACTCCACACAGCACGTGGGAGTACTAAGCACATCACCCAGAAGTACACGGTCCAGCACCCTGCCCCGCAGTCAGTGCTGACTGAGGCCTGTGCTCTGTTCTTTTAGCATGGTGGCCAGCTGGTCTCCCAGGACTCCCCGGTGAGTGCTCCTGGAACCGCCCCGTGCCTCAGTTTACCCCTGCCCCATGGCGAGTCTCCCCCCACATTGAGGTCTTGGGAGGCTCAGACAACACCTACGCCCTGCCAGGCCTCGAACCCGGGCCTCACCGGGCCTGTGCATCCGGGCCAGGGAAGCCCGCACCCTGACCTAGGGCTCCTGGAGCAACACGGTGGAGTTTGGGGAGCAGAGGGCGGTTTCAACTGTCCCCAGGGAGGTTTCCGGTGTCCCCAGGAGTAGAGATTCTGGGTGGGGGGTGGTTTCAAGTGTCCCCAGGACCATTTTGGGCCTGTGGGTGGATGGAGGGCGGTTTCAAGTGTTCCCGGGGGAAGGGGTCTGGGGCGATTCATTTCAAGTGTCTCCAGGGTGGGGAAGGGTCTGTGGTGGGTGGTTTCAAGTGTACCCAGGGCGGTTTCAAGTGTCCCAAGGGTGTTTTCTAGTATCCCAATGGGGAGGGGCTCTTGGGGGGGTGGTTTCAAGTGTAACCAGGAACACCTTGGGCCTGTGGGTGGATGGAGGGCGGTTTCAAGTGTCCCCAAGGGGAGGGGGTCTGGGTGAGGGTCAGTTTCAAGTGTCCCATGATGGGGGCAGTTCTTTAGGGGGTGGTTTCAAGTGTCTCCAAGGCAACCCTCGGCGTGTGCATCAATGGAGGGCGGTATCCAGTGTCCCCACGAAAACCTTGGGCCTGTGAGTGGATGTAGGGCAGTTTTGAGTGTCCCCACGGCGGTTTCAAGTGTCCCCGGGGGAATGGGGATCTGGGTGGGGGAGTGGTTTCAAGTGTCCCCAAGACCATTCTGGGCCTGTGGGTGGATAGGTGGCGATTTCAAGTGTCCTCAGAGGCCTCACATGGGGGGGAGCCTTTGCAGGTGGAGTCGTGTGGGGAGGGCTGGGGCAAGGAGCTGAGGGTCACGTGTCCCTCCCTCCCCACTTCATGTGACCCCTCCCCCTCCCATCCCTTCCTCCCCGAGTGTGTGCACACCCACATGGTCGGAGGTTTCAAGGGTCCCCGCCGGGCCAGCCATGCTGCACCTGCTGCTTCGGCAGCACTGGGGTCGCTGGGCCTGGGCTGGGGCTGTCAGAGGTGAGCGGGAATCTGAACCCGGGGCCCCCAGGGTGGGGGGGGGAACGCAACGCATTGTGGGCCATGAGGGAGGCCGGGATTCGAGCCCACATCCACCCATCCGTCCGTCTGCCCTGCAGGCTCCTGAGCGCCCGCGTTCCCTGCGTCAGCGACAAGTTGACTGGTGAAGATGGACAGACGGACGGACGGAGGGACAGAGGGACATGGGGGGCTGTGGGGTTGGGCGGTGACAGACAGACAGCGATGGGAATCGAGACACGGACAGACATGAAGACAGACGGACGGACAGACAGGGAGACAGGGAGATGGACGGACAGATGAACAGACAGACAGGCAGACTGGGAGACAGATGGACAGACCTGGAGACAGACAAACAGGCATGGACAAGAGACAGGCAGACAGATGGACAAACAGACATGGAGACAGACAGACAGGGAGACGGACAGACAGACACACAGCAGACAGATGGACAGACAGAGAGACAGGGACACAGATGAGCAGGACAGACACACAGGTGGACAGGGAGACAGACAGACAGAACTGGAGACAGACAGATGACAAAAAGACACAGATGGACGGATGGACAGATGGACATCATGGAGACAGATAGACAAGAGAGGGAGACGGACAGACAGATGAGCACACAGTGAGACACACAGGGAGACAGACAGTCATGGACAGATGGACCTGGAGACAGACGGACAAACACACTGAGCAGATGGTCAGACAGACAGATGGAGAAACAGGGAGACAGACGGATGTATGGATGGACAGATAGACAGATGAGCAGATGGGCAGACAGACCTGGAGACAGACGGACACATGGACAAATGGATGGACGGACAGACACAGAGGGAGACAGACGGACAGACAAAGAGATGGGCGGATGGACACACGGACAGCCGGACAGCCGTGCACCTCCCCCTGTCCTCTGCTGGGAGGAGGAGGAGGAGGAGGAGGAGGAGGAGGAGGAGGAGGAGGAGGAGGAGGAGGAGGAGGAGGAGGAGGAGGCGGAGCCATGGCCCGTGGTGGAGCTGAGCCTGCAGCCTGGGCCCTGATCATGGCGCCGCCGGGGTCACCCCAGCCCCCCCCCCGCATGCACACACGTACCCAGGGTTAGGGTACTGAGTCCTCCTGCGTGGGTGCTGGGTGCTCAGTCCTCCCCCGGCATCTCCACACAAGATGCTGGGTGCTCAGTCCCCCCTGGCGTCTCCACACAAGGTGCTGTGTGCTCAGTCTTCCTTTGTTAGTGCTGGGTGCTCAGTCCTCCCCCGGTGTCTGCATACGAGGTGCTGGGTGCTCAGTCCTCCCGTGCCTCCACACAAAGTGCTGGGTGCTCAGTCTTCTCATGTGGGTGCTGTGCAGTTAGTCCTGTGTCCCACACGAGGGCCTGGGTGCTCAGTCCTCCTCCCATGAATCCACAGGAGGCGCTGGGCGCTCAGTTCTCCTCCCATTCCTCCACATGAGGTGCTGGGTGCTCAGTCCTCCTGTGTGTGTGCTCGGCGCTCAGTCCTCCTCCCGTGCCTCCGTGAGGGGTGCTGGGTGCTTGGTCGCTCTCTGGGCCGCAGGGCCTGGCTCACTGTCTGTCGCTTCGGCTGCCCACAGGGGAAGGGAGAGACGGACAGACGGGTGGACACAGAGACAGGGAGGGAGACACACAGACAGGAACAGGCACTAACACAGACAGACAGACAGACGGGGTGACACAGACTGAGACAGACAGACAGACGGTTAGACCGGCTGTGGGACAGTCAGGCAGCTAGAGAGACACAGACAGATGGACAGGGAGATAGACAGACAGGGAGACAGACAGACAGACAGACAGACAAGGAGACAGTCGGATGGACGGACAGATGGAAAGACAGACAGGGAGACGGACAAATGGACAGACAGACATAGATGGACGGATGGACAGGGAGACTGACAGACGGACAGATGGACAGACAGATGGACGAAAAGACACAGATGGAAAGACAGAGACACAGACGGACGAACAGGGAGGACAGATGGACAAATAGGGAGACAGGGAGAGAGACAGATGGACAGACAGACGGACAGACAGACACACAGACGGACACACAGACGGACACACAAGCAGTGTGACAGACACAGAGACAGACGGACGGCAGACAGACGGATGGACAGACAGACGGACAGATGGACGAACAGGGAGGCAGATGGACAGACAGACATGCAGCGAGAGACAGACGGACAGACAGATGGGCAGACGGACAGACAGACAGACAAGGAGACAGACGGATGGACGGACAGACAGGGACCAATGAACGTAGACAGATGGACGGACGCACAGAGCGACAGGCGCACAGGGTCCCAGGCCTGGGGACAGACAGACGGACAGACGGATGGGCAGGGAAACCGAGGCAGACAGACAGACGGGTGGACACAGGGACAACTGAGAGAGAGACGGACAGACGGACACACGGACAGGCAAGGGGCCTAGGGGAGGGCGGGGAGGAGGGGGACTGGGGCTCGAATCCCGGCCCGGCACCCAGCCACCCGGCACCCAGCTACTCAGCACCCAGCACCCATTACCCAGCCACCCAGGTTCTCAGCCCTCAGCACCCAGGTACTCAGCACCCCAACCCCCAGTACCCAGCCAGCACTCACCTACTCAGCACCCAGTACTGAGCACCCAGGTACTCAACCCTCAGTGCCCTCAGCACCCAGCGAACCAGTACCCAGCACCCAGCCACCCACTACCCAGCTACCCAGCAACCAGCCACCCACACAGCTACCCAGCTACCAAGTACCCAGCCACCCAGCACCTAACCCCCCAGCACCCAGTACCAACACCCAGCCAATCAGCATCCAGTCCCCAGCTACTCAGCACCCAGCCACCCAGCACCCCGTACCCAGCATCCCAGCCAGCCAGTACCCAGCTACCCAGTACCCAGCACCCAGCCACCCAGCACCCAGCTACTCAGCACCCAGATGCCAGCCTTCAGCATGCAGCTACTCAGCACCTAGCCCCCATTACCCATCATGCAACTACTAAGCACCCAACCTGTACCCAGCACCCAGAGACTCAGTACCTAGCCACCCAGCACCCAGTACCCAGCACCCAGCTATTCACCACCCAGGTACCCAGCACCAAGTACCCAGCAACCCAGCACTCAGCTACTCAGCACCCAGTATCCAGTTATTTGGACCTCAGCATCCAGCTAGTCAGCACCCAGCCACCCAGCTACTCAACCCAGTACCTAGGACCCAGCCGCCAACCACCCAGCACCCAGTACCTAGTACCTAGCCAATCAGCATCCAGTACCCAGCTACTCAGCACCCAGCCACTCAGCTACCCAGCTACCCAGCACCTAATCCAGCACCTAGTACCCAACCAACCAGTACCCAGCACCAGGACACAACCACTCAGCACCCATCACCCAGTACCCAGCACCCAGCCAACCAGCCCCCAGCACCCAGCTACTCAGCACCCAGACACCCAGCACCCAGTACCCAGCTACTCAGCACCCAGCCACCCAGCTACCCAGCTATCCAGCACCTAATGCAGCACCCAGTACCCAGCCACCCAGCTATCCAGCACCTAATCCAGCACCTAGTACCCAGCCACCCAGCACCAGGACACAACCACTCAGCACCCATCACCCAGTACCCAGCACCCAGCCAACCAGCCCCCAGCACCCAGCTACTCAGCACCCAGACACCCAGCAACCAGTACCCAGCTACCCAGCACCCAGTACCCAGTACCCAGAACCCAGCCACCCAGCTAGCCAGCACCCAGTACCCAGCTACTGAGCACCCAGTTCCCAGAACCCTGCTACTCAGACCCCAGGCACCTAGTACCTAGCACCCAGCACCCATCTAACCAGTACCCAGAACCCAACTACTCAGACCACACCATCCAGCTACTCATCACCCAGCTACCAAGCACCCAGTCACCCAGCACCCAACCACCCAGCACCCAGTACCTAGCACCCAGACACCCAGTAACCAGCCCCTAGCCACCCAGCACCCAGTACCTAGCACCCAGCTACCTAGTATTTAGCACTCAGCACCCAGAACCCCCAGCTTGCAAATTGCACACCCGTGTATCATTTTACCCTGTTTTGACTCCACTGCCTCTGTCCCGCCTGTCCGCTCTGCCCCACCCAGCCCCCCATCCATCGCCCGTCCTGCCCTGGCCTGAGCCTTCCAGTGCCCCAAGCACAAACAACAGGAAACCGCCAGGGTGGGGCGGGGCTGGCCAAGGAAAGCAAAGATTTATCATTTCAACTTCACATCTGAGTAGTTCATTAAGAATGGGTAGCCATTTGACAGGCAGATACCAATGGAGAAGATTCCAGGAAGAAGAGACAGAGACAGGAACACAGGAAGAGAACAACTCTCTAGAAACCAGGAATTCCTGCTGCTGAATGCCATAAGCATTGTGAAAATTAAAAAGAAGCTGGGGTCAATTTGGGCTCCTTCCATAAGGCAGTGGAGAAGAGGTATTTAAGCATAAGACATACATTTTAGAAGTGTCCCAATGTGCAGGGTGCTGGTGGCTCATGCTTGTCTGTCATCCTAGCTACTCAGAAGGCTGACCTTTGAGGATCATGGTTGAATGCCAGTGAAGACAAGAATGTCTGTTAAAGAGTCTCATCTCCAATTAACTACAAAAAAAACAAAAACAAAAACCTGGAAGAGGCACTGTGGCTCAAAGAGACAGAGGACTAGCCTTGAAAGGAAAGGAAGAAGGGCTGGGAATATGGCCTAGTGGTAGAGTGCTTGCCTTGTATACATGAAGCCATGGGTTCAATTCCTCACCACCACATATAGCAAAAAGCAAGAAGTGGAGCAATGGCTCAAGTGGTAGTGTACTAGCCTTGAGCAAAACAAAAACAAAAGGCTGGTACAGTGCTCAGGACCTGAGTCCAGGACTGGCAATGAAGGAAGGAAGGAAGGAAGGAAGGAAGCAAGGAAGGAAGGAAGGAAGGAAGGAAGGAAGGAAGGAAGGAAGGAAGGAAGGAAGGAAGGAAAGAAGGAAGGAAGGAAGGAAGGAAGGAAGGGAGAAAAGAAAGAAAGGACGAAAGAAAGAGAGAAAGGAAGATAGTGAGTGAACTCAGGGTCAGCACCTGCATTCATGCCCCACAAACAATAACAACAACAAAGAATCCACAAAATGCTAGTTTTCCAATAAAAGATTAAAAAGTTGTTAGAAATATGTTGCTAACTTATTAAAAAAAGACCCTAACACTTCAATTTTTAAATTTAGCTCAAATGAGCAAAGCATCAGACAGAACTTCATATGGTCCTATTTAAAAGGATCACATTGGCACTGAACTACATTGAGCTCCTACATCATCATCAGTATAGAGAAAATGAGTCTAACCTTACATTTCTTGTTTTTCAGAAAATGGAAAATGCTGAACTCTCATATAATTATTACTTCTAAATAGGCATAATTAGTTGGTTGAGAGCAATCATGATAGACCTAGTAGTTTTCAATGTTATCAAAAGTTCTAAAGGCCATCTTTGATCAGGAATCTTATTTTAGAATAATCCTCACAGCTACCATGTGCCAGCAAAAAACTCAGCCTTATAATTAGAAAGACACCATCACCTCCACTTGGAGTAGCCAGCAGCCTCTCAATGTGTTTTCCTTTTTTAAAAAAAAAATATATAATTACTTATTTATTGTCAAAGTGATATACAGAGGGGTCACAGATCCATACATTAAGCCATGTTTTCTTATACGCAAATTATGATTTCAATACATACCCGATCTAATATTCAGGATGTTTTAGGAATGAAATGAGATAATTAATGTAAGATCAATTACCAACAATTTTTAGAAAGCCGAGCTGTATGAAAGCTCAAACCTCATTGTTGGATCCTCAGAATTCATAGCATCTAGGACCATGCAACTCATTGTGTTTTACATCACACTTCTTCATATACATATGGGACCATCCTATTATATTTCATTGTCCTTTCAAGGGTTCTACTCATTTATTTTTTTAAAGAAAATCTCAATACCAAAATGTGCACTCTAGTTCTCTAAGAATAATGTAGTTTGCTGCATACAAACTACTGTCATTATGTATTTCTAAGCCATGTACATTGAACATAACAAAATGTGTTAAAATTAAAACACATGATTTAGCCAGGCACCTGGGGCTCATACCGGTAAACCTGGATACTCAGCAAGCTGAGATGCAGAGGGTCAGGGTTCAAAGCCAGCCCATTCAGTAAAGTCCAAAAGACTCCATCTCCAATTAACCAGTGAAATGCTGGGCTAGATGTGTAAGTGGCAGAATACCAGCTGAGTGGGCATACATGCCAGGATGAAGCCTTGAATTCAAACCTTGTTACTACAGGTGGTGGGAGAGGAGAGGAGAGAAAAGGGGAGGAGAGGGGAGAGGAGTGGAGGGGAGGAGAGGGGAAGGGAGGGGAGGACAGGAGAGGAGAGGAGAGGAGAGGAGAGAGAGCACAATACATGGTTTAATAAGATTCTAATAGTTCAATACCTATTTTTGTAGCTTTAGACTGGTTCACAGAAGGAAAAGATATTTCACAAGTGAATGAACAATTATGGAAAGCAAATTGCTGTCTTCCACATAATAATCACATAAACAATCTTCCAAGTAATGTTTTACATCTACATAACTGATTAACTAGAAAATATGCCAAAATACTTGAATTAGGAAAAGCAGTTCATCACTTAAAATATTGTAATTTATCTTTACAATCAGTTTGTAAAAACAACAACAACAAAAACAAAAAAGTAGCTGCTAAGTGCCAGTGGCTCTCACCTGTAATCCTAACTTGTCAGAAGCTTATGAGCTGAGACTCACAGCTCAAATGCATCCAGGCAGGAAAGTCTATGAGACTGATCTCCAAATAACTACCAAAAAACGCTGGAAGTGGACCTGTGGTTCAAATGATAGTCTGCTAGCCTTCAGCACAAGAACAGCACCCAAGCCCTGAGTTCAAGCCTCAGGACTGACATAATGAACAATCATAAATAGACCCAACATATTCGACTAGCAATGTGGCTTAGCGGCAGAGTGCTCACCTAGCATGCATGAAGCCCTGGGTTCCATTCCTCCCCACCACATAAACAGAAAAAGGTGGAAGTAGTGCTGTGTGTGTGTGTGTGAATAAAAGCAGCTCAGGGACAATGCTCAAGCCCTGAGTTCAAGCCTCAGAACTGGCAAAATAAAAACAACATTAAATTAAGTATATAACCCTCCTGGTAATACTAATGAGAAATCATTAGTCCAAGGCCCAGGACAGGCCAAAAAAAAAAAAAAAAAAGAACCTAAATGCTTACATACAGTACTTAGAAATTTTCTAAGCACTATCTGCTGTGTATCTGTTTTCTAATACTGTACAGTAATATGGTAATACTATCATGACATTATAGCTGATTAATATACCCTATGAAGTTTTTAGTAAGTGCCACCACAGTAACAGCAGCTAACTGAGTATTACCACAAGTAATTGAGACCATGAGTGACAGGTGGTTGAACTTCTCTTTGTGTTTAAAAAACAAAATGAGTTTTCACACAAAAGGAGAAGGGACGGACTCACGGGAGGGGCCCAGAGAAGGTGATATCTACCAACTTTTTCGAAGTGACTATGTAAGGAATTAAAAACATAGTCCTCTATTTTGAGAATTGTACTCAAGTCAAAAGTCCCTTCTGGTGGCCACCCATCTTGAAAGTGAGCCACTCAGAAGAGCTGAGAGTCACCCACTTTCCTTTCTTGATCTCTACACTATTATTGTGAGTAACTTCCTTCCAGTGGGCTAAAGTCAAGTCCACGGGAGTGGAAGGGACGTTGCCCATGCCTATCAGTCTCCTCAGTTGTGCAGTCCACAAAATAACAAGAGGTAAAACAATTCCAATAAAACAGAAGAAACAATACACACAGGCCTGATATTTAAAAGACTGACAAAATGGAGATCTCCTAAGCTGATCCGCTGGCTCCTGTGAAGAAGCAAAAGGAGCAGACCCAAGATCAAGGTGGGCAGGTTGAGCCTCCGTTAGGAGGCCCTCCTGGTCAGTTCCTGCCAAAAAGCGAACTGACTTGTACCATACAAGAAAGGCGAGGTTGGACGATCACGATGGGCACCCCACCACCTTGGGACCAAGAGAAGGAAGAAGAGGCAAGGGATTCTGGCACACAGGCCTGCCCCGCTCTCTGCTTGCAGCTCCATGCTTCTTGGTGTAGACCTGAGCGGTAATGAATGCCTTCCCAGGTTGGGGCACTACTGGGGGCCTAATCCTGTGGTCCTGTTGCATTCCCATTTCTCCCTTGATTTCTTTCCCCCAAAGTTTGTTGCTACCCAGGTCACCCAAGCTGCATGGTTGAGGGAACAGGATACTGGTGAGGACAGCAGCTAGAGGCACAAGTGCCAATGGACTGTCCAGTAAGCAGCACTGGGCTCCTTAGCCACGCCCACCACAAGAATATCACCCTTGACTTGAGCAAGTAGGACACAGTCCCCGGAAACCCTTTAGCACCTTCCAAGCCACTGTGTACTGGGTGCGCTCGCATGTGCATATGTGTGCCCGTGCTTGCTTACATGCGTGTGTGTTTGTTCCTGATGCTGTACATGGGTGTGCTTACTAAGCCAAAGTCTGCGTATGTGTAAATAGGTATGTGGATGTAGATCCCGGAGGACCCGGCACAGTGTGTTATGAGTGAGCATGTGGAGGTGGCGGGAAGGGAGAAAGAGAAAGAGAGAGAGAGAGTCATCTCGCCTATGAGGAATTCTTTGTTCATGTGCGGTTGTATGAGTGTGTCATGTATGAGGTTGGACATAGGGAGTTCCAATTGTGTGCATGTTTACTTGCTTATTTGAAGTTCCCAGACACCAATCATTTGGCAAAGTCTCCCCTTTTGTGCTGTCTTCTGCACAAAGGTCTCCGGACTTGAGGCCCGGGATACCTAGCTGCCTCTGCTCTTGGAGATCTGCATGACAGTGATGATGCTGCCTATGAATATCATTGCTGGGTGCTAGTGTGCCTTGGTCACGGCAGGGAAGGGTCAGATATCCCTTTCCCTGGTGTCTTAGCAGAGCTTCCTGAAGGAGCCTAAAACATATGGCTGTGAGCCACGGGCACCAGGATTGCCAGCTCCTGCCAATAGCCAGTATAATCCTTGGCTGCCCAATAGCAGGAAGTAGCAGGCAGTGATCTGGGCGAGAGAGGCCAAGGCAAGAGGGCAGACAAGAGGTAAGTGGAAACCTGCCCAGGGAGGAAATGCCCGGATCCGCTGACCTGTTTTTCTTGTATCTCCCTTGTGCTGTCAGGAAGACAGATGACATGGAGGGCGAGAGAGGTGGCAGATCCAGACACTGGCCGCTTCCAAGTCTGGCAAGGGCTGAGGCGGTGGGCAAGCTGTCCCACACGGGTTCAGCCAGGATGTGGGAGGATGGAGCAGGAGGGGAGGTGGAAATTGTATTTACCTAGAAACCTGGCCCAAGCCAGCCCCAGCAGAATGGCCATGGGAGGGATTTGCGGCTCCAGAGGTCCTGTGAACATCAACTATGACACTGTAACACAAGGGCTGGAGGAAGACTGACAGGATGACTTGCATTGTGCAGGTGTTTCTACCAGAAGAAAGAAGGCATTGTAGCAGGCAGGGTCAAGGCTAAGGCTACAGAATGAAAGTCATGTTTTCTGGCCCATGGGGAACTGAAGTATGCAAACGCTGGGCTGACAGCTAACATTTTATAACAGATGATCTGCTAATTGCATTTTATTAAATACTAAAAAACGTTGGATGAGTAAAAGCATAAATAATACTCGAAATGAGTACTAACTATGATAAGGGCATCCAAAGTCACAGGAAAACTTTTTTTAAGCACAAAAATGGATTCCACGACAGCATTTATTTCAAAATTTCTGTCTTCTCAGAATTAATGTTTTAAACAATGATTCGTATAACTATCAATATTCCAATGGTCTTCAAGTTAATGCATACAAACGTCAAATTTTGTAAGGTTTACAAAGATATGAAATCCAAATTATAAGGTGATATAACTGTGGTAGATATGGAGAACTGCAAATTCTAGCAATAAGCAAATAAAGTAAAGGTAAACTCTGGAGACTAAGTTGTTTTTATTTACATAAGGAGTTTTTGACTAGTAAATACCCAATCAATGTAAGAAGAAAAGGTATTCTCATCAGTGATAGTTGAATGCTATCCTATCTCAAAACATTCTGGCTTTCTCTGAAATGGTTTTGAGAGGAGTCACTGTTTGGCTTTTCCTTCTAAGTGTATAATGATTTAGCTCTAATGATACAAATGACTTAAATTAACATAATTCTGAGTGCATACTTGACTAACAAATCTTAAGATTTTAGATATATTTTAGGATTAAAGTGATTCCCAATTCAATGTTTCTATCGGACTGAAACTACCGTGCTATCTCCTCATTTCTTCTGAGTAGACACTATTAAACTTCTCCATGAGTTTACATATTTTTTACAAACTTATTAAATCATCAGGGACTCTGTCTTATGGTGTAGGAAGGACAGAAACACAAAACCAAAATGAAGCCAAACCTTCAAGAAGTTGACACAAAAAGTACACAAAAGTCAGCCCTGGAAATAAGGGCAGAATAAGGGAAATAAGGGCTATCATTAGAAAGTAACCTAAAGGTTCAGGGGAAGAAGAAATTAGTTTTGGACAGGAAGACCAGTATCTGAACTGGCCCCCAAGAGGCCTGAAGTTAGAAGGCTGTTTGCGTGTTCCATACTAGCGGGAACAAATCACAGAGGGGAAAAAAGAGAAAAGAAAAGAGGGAAATCTGGGAATATGGAAAGGAGCTCCATTGTGAAAGGCTTTTAGTATCAGACCAGGAAGGACTAAAGGAAAAGCAGTCAATTCAGGTTTTTAAGAAGAAAAAAAATGCAATCAAAACCAGCTCAAAAGTAAGAGTTCTCCTCACTGTTCCTCAATAATCAGCTCTTGTCTGTTGAAAACAAAAAGTAGTGTGCCTATGGTCCATACCTGTAATGAACCTACTCAGAATGCTGAGATATGCAGATCACAATTTGAAGCCAGCCTGGGCAGAAAAGCCCATGAGACTCACGTCTAATTAATCATCAGAAAGCAAAAGGGGAGCTGGGGCTCCAATGGCACAGCGCTGGACTTGAACAAAAATGCTCAGCTATAGTGCCCAGGCCCTAGTTCAAACCTCAAGAGCACACACACACACACACTCACACACACACACACACACACACACCAGCTCAGAGATTACTAGACATAATAGCCTAAAAGTTGTCATTTGAGCCTAAATAAAGCTATATACAATGCTGATTGGGAATAACTACAAGGCCTTTAGAAGTAACAAATGCCATTTGTAAGGAAATGGAAGGACTTGGAAAAAATTATACTAAATGAAGTGAGACAGACCCAAAGAAACATGAACACTATGGTCTCCCTTATTGGGAATAATTAGTACAGGTTTAGGCAAGTTATAGCAGAGCATCACAAGGCCCAATTGCTATACCCTTATGAACACATAAGATGATGCTAAGTGAAATGAACTCCATGTTATGGATACAATTGTTATATCACAGTTGTAACTACTTTCAATGTCCCATGTGTATCTGTAGCTTCTACTATTGATGATGTTCTTGTATCACCTTCCTGTGGTTGTACCTACACTATCTCTGTAATTTATCTGAGTATATTGGAAACCGTGTATACTGGTATTGGAACTAGGAAATTGAAAGGGAATTCCAAAATTGAGAGACACAGGGTAAAAAAAGACAAACAAATACAAAAGCAATACGTGCAAAAATGTTTGGTGTAAGTGAACTGAACAACTCAGGGGGGGAAAGGGTAAGGGGGAGAGTGGAGTGGGGTTTGAGGAACAAGGTAACAAACAGTACAACAAATGTATCCAATGCCTAATGTATGAAACTCTAACCTCTGTACATCAGTTTAATAATAAAAATTTGAAAAAAAAAGAAAAAAAGAAAGGAATTACGTCACAAGGATAGTAAAAAAATATAAGTAACAAATGTAAGACTTATAGAAAAGCATGAACTGGATGACAGCAGGACAGAAAATAAAACAGTAGGCGGCTATCAGGAGGAATAGAATGAGCCAATAGATTCAGTCTTGGAGGTACGATGTAGAAGGTGACACTAACACATTTTATTTGGGATGACCACCCTGTAACTACAACTCAAAACCCCAGAGGTGAAAGTCAACACAGAAGTTTCTTCCAAACAGAGGACAACGTCAATATCAAGACATTAAAAAAAAGAGAGAGAAAGAGAGAGAGAGAGATCCAGTAAAATTCATGGGGGCTGTTCTTGCCAGCCCAAGGAAGAAAGGATTCTGAGGGGAAGAGACCAGCGAAAAAGAAGACAATCAAGAAAAATGTTATAAAAGAGAATGTAAGTTTGAGCAAGGAAGAACACTCAGAGAGACAAATGCTAGAGAGAGAGGAAACACCTGAGAAAGCACTTACGGTTTTCCTGTCAAAATCATCTTCCCCTTTCACACATCCTACAGAATTGTTAAAACGATGACTGGTCTAGTCCTTGGCTAAGGTAGTTTGAAGTTTTTTAACCTATACCAACCTTGGTCTATTGATGACATGGGTCATGAATATCTGGGTCCTACGTGAAGGTTAAAATCTCATTGCTACCCAGGCTGTAAGCATGTAATCTATAATGGCACTGGACTCGGCTCTCCACTCCACTTCCCTCCATGGATACAGCACTTCAGAACTATTTGACACAAATTACCTATCTTCAGAACTGGCTTGAAACTAAGCTTCCATCCATCTCTACCCGTTTAATACAATCAAGCCAAGCCACTGCACGAATTGCCTCCCAGCAGCCCCTCCTCTCCTTTCATTCCCTGCACGGGATCATCTGTTGGTCAGACATCAATCCTACTCTCTGGTGAACAGCTGACTCTGTTAGGGGTCGGTAGAAGGACCACCCAGCAGCTGCACCATGTTTTAGAGACAAAGCATGGTGGCCAATGTTTATGAGAATTGGAATACGGGGAAGCAAAGCAGTTAAAGCCCTTGGTAAGTGAAGAAACATTGTGCAAGTTAGTTCTTGGGAAAATGTTCTCCAGTGACTTCTCTGACATCATTCACAAGGCAGACAAGCAGGCAGTAACAGTCAACTTGCAGATTATGCACTTAATCCTCATACATTTATTTTTATTTTTTTATTTTTTTTTGGCCAGTCCTGGGCCTTGGACTCAGGGCCTGAGCACTGTCCCTGGCTTCTTCCCGCTCAAGGCTAGCACTCTGCCACTTGAGCCACAGCACCGCTTCTGGCCATTTTCTGCATATGTGGTGCTGGGGAATCGAACCTAGGGCCTTGTGTATCCGAGGCAGGCACTCATGCCACTAGGCTATAGCCCCAGCCCCCCTCATGCATTTATTGACACTCTACTTGGTGCGAGACATTGTGTAAAGACTAGATCATTTACCCACTTTAATTCATAGGCATGACTGAAACCCTCAAAGACTCTCTTGTTCAAATCTAGTTTGGCTTTAAGATCAGAGATCAAATGCCAGCACCTCCAGACAGATATCCATGAACCTTTCTCAGGCAACAGTAACAACTCTTTTCTCCCAAGTCTCATAGAATGCTGTTCATGGACTTCTTTTATGAAACACAATGATCCTCATACATTGTAATTCTTTACATGTGCTCTCTCCTAATAAACTTTCTCTCTATATATGCACATATACATATGTGTCTCTATATATATGTGTGTATACATATGCGTATATATATATGTATATATACATACGTATATATGCATATATATAACTGAAATCCAAGATTCATGTCGTGATAATACCCCATTATCTTCCCACATCCCAAAGCATAATGCATCTCCTTTGATAATGAGTGCGTTCATGAGCTAGACTTTGTCCACCAAAGGCTCGATACATATTAGAAGTTTGATTATATAAAGGCAATAATCTTATTCTCTGCAATTAAAAGTCAATCTTAACATCTAAAAATAGGGAAAATAAAACTGTAAATAAGTGCAACATAGCAAATTATCCTAATTCCAATGTTAACACTTTATGTGGTACAATTTGATCAAGATGAGATTCAACTTCACCTTTCATCTTTCTATCTAATAGAGTTTTCTAAAAAGAAACAAATACATTAAATTACAAAAATTTATAACTTAAGTGTTTCAAGTGAACTGTTTTGAAATACTTTAGTATATGAATTATTCTTAAATCTTACGGGTTCATTAAAATGGCTCCAATGAGTATCCGATTCTCATCTATCAACAAAGTTATTTGTGAGCAAGGAAACTGGGTTACTGTGTGTTTTTGATAGTTTGGAATAGCTAAAATTCACATACCTTTCTAATTTACCATCATTTGGTTCAAATGGTCTAATTTACCAAAAGAAAATCTTGATTCTTTTTGAGAAAATACTGAGGCTACATGGGCTAAATAAATAAGAAAAAGGACCCTAAGCCTTTTTGATTTCAGGAGATGAGTATCTAGTAAGAAGAGTAATGGGTTAGTGTTTAGAATTCTAGGTCCATGCTTAGATGAATGAGCTCTTTGTTGTCAGTAAGTAGTTGGCTTTGTCATTTTTTTTTTTGGTGCCAGTTTTGGGACTTGAACCCAGGATTCTGGGTGCTGCCCCTGAGCTTTTATGCTCAAGGCTACTATTCTACCATTTGAGCCAGAGCTCAGCTTCTGGCTTCTTAGTGGTTAATTGCAGATAAGGGTCTCACAGACTTTCCTGCCCACACTGACTTTGATCCACAATACTCAGATCTTAGCCTCCAGAGCAGCTAAGAATATGGGCACCTAGGTGTCTAGTACCCGGTTACTGGTTCTCTTGCCTTTAAACTAGATATGAGAACTTTAAAAGCTTGAAAATTGAAATTAAGTCAGAAGTAAGGAAATGGAAAAACCTCCCATGCTCCTGGATTGGGAGGATTAATATAATCAAAATGGCAATATTGCCAAAGGCTATCTACAAATTCAATGCAATACCCATTAATATCCCACCACCATTTTTTAATGACATAGAGGAAGCAATCCAGAAATTCAAATGGAACAATAAAAGACCTAGAATAGCAAAAACAATCCTAGGCAGAAAGAACAGTGCTGGAGGAATAACAATACCCAACTTCAAGCTGTATTATAAAGCTATAGTAATAAAAACAGCTTGGTATGGGCACCAGAACAGGCCTGAAGACCAATGGAACAGAATTGAAGACCCAGAAATGAAGCCACAGAACTATGCCTACTTAATCTTTGATAAAGGAGCTAAAACAATAGTATGGAAGAAAGATATCCTCTTTAACAAGTGGTGCTGGCAAAACTGGCTCAACACATGCAACAAACTGAAACTAGATCCTTATATGTCACCCGGCACCCAAATCAATTCCAAATGGATTAAAGACTTCGAAATCATAACAGACACCCTGAAAACACTAAAGGAAGGAGTAGGAGAAATACTTGGGCTCCTTGGCACAGGACGGAACTTCCTTAACAAAGACCCAGAAATGCTACAAATCAAAGAAAGGTTGGACAAATGGGACTGCATCAAACTGCAGAGCTTCTGCATGGCAAGTGACATAGCTCGCAAGATAAACAGAAAGCCCACAGACTGGGAGAAGATCTTTACTGGACATTCAACAGACAAAGGCCTCATATCTAAAATATATGCAGAACTAAAAAATTACCTTCTTTCAAAACAAAACCGCAAAGAACCAATAGCCCCCTCATCAAGTGGGCTAAAGACTTACAAAGAGACTTCTCTGATGAGGAAATGAGAATGGCCAAGAGACATATGAAAAAATGCCCTACATCACTGGCCATGAAAGAAATGCATATCAAAACAACACTGAGATTCCATCTCACCCAGTAAGAATGTCCTATATAAAGAAAACTAACAATAACAATTGCTGGAGGGGATGTGGCCAAAAGGGAACCCTAATCCATTGTTGGTGGGAATGTAAACTGGTTCAGACACTCTGGCAAGCAGTATGGAGATTCCTCAGAAGGCTAAATATAGAACTCCCCTATGACCCAGCAGCCCCACTTTTGGGTATCTATCCAAAAGACCACAAACAAAATCACAGTAATGCCACCAGCACAATAATGTTCATCGCAGCACAATTTGTCATAGCACGAATCTGGAGCCAAGCCAGATGCCCCTCAGTAGACGAATGAATCAGGAAAATATGGTACATATATACAATGGAATTTTATATTTCTGTCTGAAAGAATGACATTGTCCCATTTGTAAGGAAATGGAAGGTCTTGGAAAAAAATTATACTAAGTGAAGTGAGCCAGACCCAAAGAAACATGGACTCTATGGTCTCCCTTATTGGGAATAATTAGTACAGGTTTAGTCCTGTCATAGCAGAGCATCACAAGGCTCAATAGCTATACCCTTATGAACACATAGATGATGCTAAGTGAAATGAACTCCATGTTATGGAAACAATTGTTATATCACAGTTATAACTACTTTCAATATCCCATATGTATCTGTAGCTTCTATTATTGATGATGTTCTTGTATCACCTTCCTGTGGTTGTACCTACACTATCTCTGTAATCTTATCTGAGTATATTGGAAACCGTGTATACTGGTATTGGAACTAGGAAATTGAAAGGGAATACCAAAATTGAAAGACACAGGGTAAAAAAAGACAAACAAATACAAAAGTAATACTTGCCAAAATGTTTGGTGTAAGTGAACTGAACACCTCAGGGGGCGAAAGGGAAAGGGGGAGGAGGGAGGGGGGAATGAGGGACGAGGTAACAAACAGTACAACAAATGTATCCAATGCCTAATGTATGAAACTGTAACCTCTCTGTACATCAGTTTGATAATAAAAATTGAAAAAAAAATAAAATTAGATATCTCTCAAAAGGTTTTTATTGAGATGCCATCAGTATGACACAGTCAGAATAAGGTTGAATTAAGTATCTCAGTACCTGTGGCCAACTTAAATTGACACATAAACCAATTAACTACCACAAATCTGCTCATATTTATCAATATACATCATCTTACATTATACCCAATCTCTCAATACTGACAGTAACAAGCATCCTTGTATCATAATTCATACATATATAACCAGACAAACTAGCCTTTCTCCAGAAGGAACACACCAGTACATGGGCAATGTTTATACTTCACAAGATCCAATCATTTAAGTGCAATAATAGGATGTACCAGGCAAGGCACTGGTGGCTCCCACTTGTAATCCTAACTATTCAGGAGGCTGAGATCTGAAGATCAAAGTTTAAAGTCAGCCCAGGAAGAAAAATCCATTGAGATGCTCATTTCCAATTAATCACTGGAAATCCACAAGTGGAGCTCAAAGTGGTAGAGTGCTAGTCTTAAGGAGAAAAGCTCAGGGGCAGGCTCTCAGGCTGAGTTCAAGCCCCATGACCAACCGAATTAAAAAAAAAAAAGCAAGTGATGTCAAATTAACAACACTTAACACTACGATACCTCTTAGGTTACATAACAAGCAACTTAAGGAGAACACTGGCTTAGTATATTTACATATGTGCACAGAAAACTCCTAAATGCACAAATACAATCATAAGTAAATAAAGAAGACATAGTCCTGACAATTATTTTACAGTTGCCCATGTGGTCACCTGTGGTTACTTATAATTACTTTCTCTCTCTACTTATTCTGTTTTCCCTTTGTCTCACCAAGCTACTTATGGTTTTATACTGGGCCAGGTAATACAAACCTTCATTCTTAAAGGGTCTGTACAACTGATAGTCCATTAGATATGGTAACTGTAATAGTTTTCCATCGGGGTGGGAATGTGACTTAGTGGTAGAGTGCTTGCCTAGCATGCATGAAACCCTGGGTTCGATTCCTCAGCACCACATATATAGAAAAAGCCAGAAGTGTCTCTGTGGCTCAAGTGGCAGAGTGCTAGCCTTGAGCAAAAAGAAGCCAGGGACAGTGCTCAGGCCCTGAGTCCAAGCCCTAGGACTGGCAAAAAAAAAAAAAAATAGTTTTCCATCGACCCTAATCACAGAACACGTTAATACCAAAAGGCACCTTCGGGGATCTTCTAGGACCCAGACACTAGGAAGTAGCTATCCGATGCCCCCTGATTGCAAACAGATCCATCACCCCAGCCAGCACAGTAGCTTCCTTCTTTGCTTGTCCATTCAGAGGCATGAGAAAGCCACAGCGTCCAGGGAGCAGAATTCACTTCCAGTTCAATGGAACCATTGTGTCTCCCGATTGAAACATTCCTTCCTTTAGGACAAAGGCCTCTAGGTCAGCACAAAGTAAGATCATAGGAACAGGAAACAAAAATTTTGTTAATGGGTCACTAAGAGTAATCGTGGTGTCACTACCATGTTCACCATATGATTCTTCAATCCATTGATTCTAATTTCAGAGAAAAATCCCACCTATTCAATTCACAGTATCACAGTCTCCTGGGGAAGCTTGGTAGGCTTGATGGGAGTTATGGCATCATGACAAAGTCTTCCACCACACTGTCCTGCCAGCAGCTGCAGGATGTCATAGCAAACCAGTGAATTCTACCACCATGAGCATTATGTCTATCCTTTGCTGGAAGGTGAGTCCCTTGACCAGAAGCAATGCTATTTGAATACCATGATGGCAGATCAGACATTCTATAAGTCCATGGATGGTAATTTATCACAATCATTGCATGCAAGGAAGGTGTATATATAGGAAATGAGAATTCCAGTAAGAACAAATACTGCTCTATGACAAAAGTGATCCGAAGAAATATATCCACCATCATTAGCTTCAATCACTCTGGAAAACAGTACCCTATCAGCCACCACTACTCATCTCTTTGGTCAGCTGACTGGGCAATCAGCAATGGCCATAGCTGGGTCAGCATGGCGAGTGAGTTATGCTGTCGAAGCCATGCATAGTCCCCACCCAGTGGTTCATGGCCATTTTGCACATGGCTCCATTGTGTAAGAACAGGAGTGGCATGGGAAAAAGGATGATTTCTAGCCACAAAAAGGAGCAATCTTTTCACTTAATTACAAACATCATCCTCCACTCAGGTTATCTTTTGGTATTGTGCCCACTCAGCAAGTTCTACCACCTACCTCATCCCCAATTTCCTTGTGACCAATTTTCCAGTCATGCCTCTTCTAAGTCCCTAACCAGCTAGCCAAACAATTCACACAAGAGCTCATACATCCATAAAGTCACTCAACTGGCCCCTTCTCCCTGTAAGCCAACCAACAGAGACACTGCTCAATGTTCTGCCCACCTAGAGAATTTCCCTTTACCAGCTACAACTATCTACTCTTACATGGTGCCTGAATGTCGGGAGCCGAGCTAGCAGCTAAGCTCATCCTGACCTCTGGCTGTGCCGATGTCGCCAAGATGTCGGGAGCCAAACCTGCACCTAGTTTCATTATCACCTCTGGCTGTGCTGTTACCGCCAGGATATGCTAAAGGCAAAGTCCACAGCCACTGTCCGGAATTGCTTTGTTACCTTGTGTTTACTGTAATCAAATGTTGTAAACTTCAAAGCCTCTTTGTGTTCTGGAATTTTAACAACCCTATGCTATTCCCTGGTTCCAAAACTGCATATAAGCTGGAAGTTAAGAATAAACTGTTGCTGCAGTCTTGAGGTTCAACCTTGCGGCTGCAGACCTCCCGTACCCCATCTTTGTCTCTTGTCTTTTTTCTCTTGCCTTATTTTTCCTTTTCCTTATCCCCGCCGCCCCTCAGTCAGGATTCCTGCTCCCCTGCCGGCTGGCCCGGCAGGTTTGGCGCCTGGAACAGGGACTTGAAGACCTAGGATCGACGGCGGGTGACCCCCGCTCAGGTAAGGACGTCCGAATGCTTGGGAAGGAGAGCGGGAGGAGAGTGTATCGTCGGGAGTAATAAATTATGGGACAAGGTAATAGCCGCATGCTATACATGCAGGCCCCCAAAGGCATGCTTAATACCCGGGCAGTGAAAGTTGGCCAATGTAACTTAGAACGTTTCTTTTATTTTATTGAGAAAGCATGCCCCCAGTTCCTGGAGGAAGGAACCAATAACTTAGAAACTTGTTAGAAAATTGGAAAAAAAAAAAAAAAAAGGGAACATTATGATGCAACTGGCCCTGAGAAAACCTCAGTGGATGCTATTATTCTTTGGTTTCTGGTCCGAGATTGCTTAGATCTTAGCCATGAATAGATTAAATTCGATCAGTCGATTGGAGAAACTGAACAGGGACCTGATGAGTGTTGCCCAGCTCTGGGAGCGTATGCTGCTGCCTGGGAAGAGCTGAGAAAATTAACAAGACCTGAACCCACTGAGCTAGACATTAAGGAAGACTCAGATGGCTCAGACTCTGAGGAGAAATTATTCAATAAGCCTATTAAAGATAGATTGACCTATGTTGAGACTATGTTAAAATCAGTTATAGCTCTATTATCACAGCTTCATCCAGAACAACAAACTCCTTTAAAGGGAGTACTGGCAGACTTACAGCTCTCCTAGATGCAGGCTGATAGCAGGGGGAAGGGACCTGAGGCTAGGGAAATGCTAACACCACCAAGGTAACTTGTCCTGACCCAGCGCTCTATTTCCATCCGCCAGGACAGATTTAAAACCCCAACCAGGGTGAGTGACCATTAGCCTGGAGCTTACATTTTTCCATAAATCCACTGGGCTAGGTCAAGGAGATCAGCAATTGTGGGTGTTTGGAGACAACTGATCTCTAGTTCAGCTCAGCAGGTTGCTCGTCAAGTCTAAATTGTTTCAGGAATGCTGCTCAAGTTTGAGCCCAATCATATATATTTGGAATATTTTGCAGGACTTACCTAACTTCTATGAGGGCTCAGGCAGATGAAGTTCTCTCTATCTCTTTTTCTGCCTCCCTCTAAACTCTGCCTGTGACATAGGACGGGTATGGATATTTGTTTAACATCTGCTTTAAAAGACTCAAAGAAAGGTTTTCTATTCTTGTTATTGATGGTTAAGTTTTGGAGATTTAGTTAAATTCTGCTTGTTTGGCTAAATCATAAGCTTTCTCTAGCATTGAGCACATGGTAGACAACAGGACTGGTTGGAGTGAAAGCCTGCCCATCCCCCAGGTGACAAGCATGCCAAATTCCTAGAGGCTGGGCAGAGACTTGGAGTCCTGTGGCCTTGCATTTCAAAGGTGCCTTACAATTCAAATGCTGGAAGATGAAGGTGTCTTACTGTGAGCTCACTGTCTGTGTTCATACCCTGTCTCCCATATACTCCGTTTGTGAGCTAAACTGGTTTCTCAAAATGTGGCTTCTCGGATGATCTGAAAATTTTGGTTTGCTGAAAAGTTTTTTTTTTTGTTTGTTTGTTTGTTTGTCTACTATCTAACCACGTGGTTCTAGAATATAGGCAAAATAGTATCATTTGCCACTGGAATTCCAGAAAAACTTACATGGCCAATTAAAGAACAATTCTAAGCGCGCCCCAAAACGTGTGCACATTGTCTGTATGTGTATGTATGTCTATGTCTATGTGTTGGTAAAACTTAAAAACAAAACAAAAACAGGTTTTAAACCCAAACTGATCATGTTTGGGAGCAAACAAATGTGTCTAAGAAAAACTCCAAAAGGTTCTAACATTCAGCACGTAATATAAGTACAGTAATGTACAACCAGTGTGTTATTCTTTATGTCTATCTATGCTAAGAGTCAAGTGTACATCTAATCCTGACAATTCTTTTGTATAGACTAAGATTTTACTTCTCCATTTTTTTTTCTCTTTTTTCGCTGTGCTCTCATAAACTCTTTAAGATCAAGGGACCAGAGTCATTTTAAAATAACTGCACAGGTGTGACTATTAACCTAAATTTTCCGGACCCCAAATTAACATTTTGCTTTATAGGATACAGGTTGACATGTGTGCTAGCTGAGTGGACCGTGGCAGTCTATGGCTACAGAAAGCTGCCTCCACAGTCGGCTTCCAAACTGGGAGTTGTTTGTGACTCAGAAACTGCCCTGGCTGCTACAGAGAGCAGACTTGGTTAGCCTTCAATCTATGTGGATTTTGTGACTAGAAAGATGGTTAAAGGCCCAAGCCTTCTAAAATCTGTTTAAGAATGCCCTTAACCATTCTGTGTAGAAATTTACAGGCAACAAGCAGGAAATGTGACAGCCTATCCAGGGAACTCTACTAAAAAATTATCCAGATGCAAACCATCTCTCCTGCTGGCCTGCTAATTTGGGATGGAAGACACAGCCACTTCAGATCCACTGAAGCTGAGACTTTTATTGTTATTAATTTGTTTTCTCTTTCACATGCCAGTAAGGTAAGGTTAAATAATATGATTTGACTTAATGGCACATGGATCCCATTCAGTCAGCTGTTCTTTAAGTGTTACAACAAAACTCTGGGAACTACTTGTTGGTCAATTCTTAGCAACTTACAAGTAAACTCTACTCCTTTTGTTCTCCTGTTGCTTTATTTGGAAATAAAAAGGGGCTTTATTGGATAAGACTCCTTGGACAGTTAAAACAAGATCTCACCTCTTTTGGGTTAATAATAGCTAGTGAAAAGGTACAAGAGCATCCTCCGTATACTTATCTTGGTCATATTTTGGGTCCTTATTATTTTACTAGCCAGAAATTACAGGTTAAGACATCTCATTTGCGTACTTTGCATGATTTTCAAAAGTTTCTGGGAGATATTAATTGGCTTCACCCTTACCTTAAATAGTCCACAGCTAAATTAAAACCCTTGTTTGATCTATTAAAGGGGGACCCTTACCCTACATCTCCCAGAGAAATGACAACTAAAGCAGCAAAAGCGTTGAGCATAGTAAATTCTGCCATTTCTTCCCAACATATAAATTATATAGATTACTCAGCCTCTTGGGAAGCTTATATTTTAACTATATCTCATTCTCCAACAGCGGTCCTTTGGCAGAAGGGACCCCCTTTTGTGGTTTTCCTTGCCTGCTACTCCTTCAAAAGTATTAATTCCTTATTATGAATTGGTAGCCACCTTAGTCCATATGTGCCGTGTGAAATCTTGTAAGTATCTTGGACGAGATCCACAGGTTATTTATATACCCTACACTTTGCAGCAGCAAAAATGGCTTTATATTCATTGTGATTCCTGGGCCATTGCCTGGGACAATTTTGTGGGCACAATTTCACATCATTGTCCCTCCAACAAATTACTTCACTTTGCCTCTTCTTACCATTAAGGGAGGGCAATGCTGTTACGGATGAGGCTACCCAAATTTTTCTTTCTCAAATTGACTTGGCAAAGCAATCACATGCTGCCCACCATCAAAACAGTCGTGCCTTACGTCAGCAATTTCATATTACTCGTAAAGCAGCTTGTCAAATTGTAAAAACTTGTCCCAACTGTGCTACCTTCCTGCCTGTGCCCTCCAATGGGATTAATCCTGGAGGCTTAGCGGCTAACCATGTGTGGCAAATGGATGTTACCCACATCCTCTCTTTTGGACGGCTCCGCTTTGTCCATGTTACAATAGACACTTACTCTAATTTTATTATGGCTACTCCTCTTAGCGGGAAAGCTGGCAAAACATTGTATCTCCCATGCCTTACACTGCTTTGCTACTATGGGACTTCCTAAACAAATTAAAACTAATAATGGTCCAGGATATGTTGGACAAACTTTTCAAACTTTTTACAAATCTTACCAAATTGTTCACTCTACAAGAATTCCCTATAACCCTCATGGTCAAAAAATTGTCAAATGGGCCAACGGTTTGTTAAAACACCAAACTTCTAAATTAAAAGGGGGGGAAACTATACCCCTTCTCTCCTGTTAATATACTTTCTTATACTTTATTCATACTAAATTTTTTAAAATTTGGGTTGCAATGGCCACTCCGCAGCACAGCGGTTCTGGGAAAAGAGAGAGCAAAGAGCTTTTGCCCAAGTTAAGTGGAAAGATCCTTTAACAAGTGCTTGGCACGGGCCCGATCCGGTACATGGGGTCGAGGACATGTCTGTGTTTTTTGACAGGATGAAAATGATGCCCGCTGGCTACCTGAGTGCTGTGTTCGGATTGTGGAAACTCATCAGAATGGTACAAGCGCTGACCCACTGGGCTTACATGCCAGATCCACCGATTGTGCACCCCGCGACCTGGGAGGGAGCTGAGGTGTTCATCCATGTCAACAGATCAGCATATGGTACAGCTCCAGACCCTTTTGTCCAGCACGTTAAGATGGGAGATTTTGCAGCTTCTGGCATTGGAACCCCTTTATGCTTTACAACTGACTCCAACAGTTATATTCCAGGCTGTACTGTAATACAATCCATAAATCATAGAATTTGGATTCCTGATAATAGTCAAGTATATAATATACAAATGACTTCATTGCCTACTGGGTTTCCTGTACATGCCAATTCTACCTCGTCCTTCATGATACCTCGCTGCATCAACTCCTCTCAAATTGTAGAACCCACGGGAGAACTGCACCCCATAAAGTGTAGACATGATCACCCTTTTATAACCAATATTTCAGGAACTAATTCTCAGCTGATGGACTGGTCTGGAGCTAATCTCACCAACAAGTTCAACCCAGGTCTGTGGTGGATGAATGGACGCCCTCAACGCCATGTCTTGATGTTAGTGGCTTCCCTAAACAATATCTCCTGGCCCACGTCTACTTCTTTAAAAAATATTATGAGTTGTGTAACACCCCCTTATGCTATTATGTATGGACCTTTTAATATTTCTATAGGAGCCATGTATTTCAATGTTACCTGCACTAACTGTTCTTTTACAAATTGCTTGTATAGTGGTCTTACTGATTCTGTAATTATTATTAAGCAACCACCATTTGTTATGCTTCCTGTAAACTTATCTAAAGCTTGGTATAAAGAAACAGGTATTCAAGTGTTAAAACATTTAAAAGAACTTATGCGCCCTATACGATTTGTAGGGCTATTAATAGCAGGAATTTTGGCCTTTATTTCCTTAGCTGCTTCTGCAGCGGCTACTGTGGCTTTAACACAAAATGTGCAGACAGCTCACCATGTTAATCAGCTTGCTCATAATACCACGCAAGCCCTGCACTTTCAAGGCAGGATTGATGATAAGGTAGAACAAAAGTTAGAAGCATTATATGAATCTGTGTTGTCTCTGGGAGAACAAATTCGTGCCTTACAAACTTTGCAACGGGTGCGCTGTCATGCAGGGTTTGACTTTATTTGTGTGACCCTCCATAAGTATAATGGGTCGAGCTATCCTTGGGAACAAGTTGTAGCACATCTAAATGTTATTTGGCACCATAATAACTTGTCCTTAGATCTCTTTCACCTCCATAGACAAATAGCCGGACTAGAACAAGCTCCAAGTAAATGAATTTCCCCCGAGAGGAACCGCAGCCAGAGACGGGTATGAGGCGGTGCCAGCCTTAGACCGACCTAAGACAGGGCCTTCAGCACTGCTCTGAAGTTGTTCCCTAAGACGGGTAAGGCGGGCTGGGGTACCCACCCCACCTAAGACAGGCGGGTTCGCTTCTTTTAATAAAAAGACGGGGGAACTGTCGGGAGCCGAGCTAGCAGCTAAGCTCATCCTGACCTCTGGCTGTGCCGATGTCGCCAAGATGTCGGGAGCCAAACCTGCACCTAGTTTCATTATCACCTCTGGCTGTGCTGTTACCGCCAGGATATGCTAAAGGCAAAGTCCACAGCCACTGTCCGGAATTGCTTTGTTACCTTGTGTTTACTGTAATCAAATGTTGTAAACTTCAAAGCCTCTTTGTGTTCTGGAATTTTAACAACCCTATGCTATTCCCTGGTTCCAAAACTGCATATAAGCTGGAAGTTAAGAATAAACTGTTGCTGCAGTCTTGAGGTTCAACCTTATGGCTGCAGACCTCCCGTACCCCATCTTTGTCTCTTGTCTTTTTTCTCTTGCCTTATTTTTCCTTTTCCTTATCCCCGCCGCCCCTCAGTCAGGATTCCTGCTCCCCTGCCGGCTGGCCCGGCAGGCCTGAATATCACACAGAAGGTTCTGTAAAGCAGGCCCCAGTTTCTTCTTCTGTCAGCTGATCACAGGAAACTTACTCTAAAGCCACAGGTATGGAATGAGAAGAATAAGAGTGCGACAGGACTTCAGACCATAGGCATTTGGGCTATTTCTTATAACTTACTTGTTCCTCTCTTTACTACTGGGAAGCATGTATATTCTCATCTGAATATTTGAGAGGTATTGAATTTTTGAAATCTATTTTGAGATTCTATCGTTTTAGATTTTCAGAGGAATAGGAGTAGAAAGAATCATCAAGAATAAAGATTAACAGAGTTTTAATCTCACATCCTATTATTATTTTTCCAATTTCACCAAAACCTCATTTTTTCAGACTAGTGTTCAATTGAAATCCTCTTAATGCTCATGAGGCTTTTGTGGCAACATGGCAAAACGTCTAAGAATTACAAAGACCTAAGTTTGATATTTGCCAATACCATTGCTGAAGTCTTGGCAATTAAATCTCTAGGCCTCCTGTAAATTTGGGTCTTACGCATAAACTCTTAATCTACCTTCTGAGAGTACAGGGTAGATGTTGAGTGTTCTCACCACAAAAATGATAATAATCTGCGATATATATGTTAGCTAGATTTAACCACTCTATGTGTAAAATATGTTGTACTTGATAAGTATGTATCATTTTACCTGTAGATTTTTATAAATATGTTGATTAAAAATGGAGGGAATACTACCTATGAGATACTGAATGGGCTCTAAGAAAATGAGTTCAATCAGGCAAAAGCCTTTTACAGGTAATGTTTATATTTGAACAAGAGCTTAGGATTTTTGTTTTTTTTTTCTTTAGAAATTTTATTTAAATATACGGAAAATAGTTATGGATGGCAAAAGGTGCTACTTATCCTGTATTTTTTATTTTTGTAATTTTTTATTCTTTTATTATTTAAAAGGTGATGTACAGAGAGATTACAAGAACATGTCAGGTAATGAGTACATTTCTTTTTAGACAATGTCACCCCTTCCGCAAGCTCTCTCCCTGTGTTTTCTTCCATTCCCCCCACACAAGTTATATAGTTAATTTTCAACATAGTGTCTAGTGAGTATGTCTCTGTTTCTTTCATGGTTTTGAGCATCACAGTTATTGATAGCATGTCTGAACCTGCTTCCTGGCTCTCCCATTGCACTCCTTGATCCCAATCATTCTACAACACCACAGTAATCAAGGGGATCTTTCTAAAACATGGCACATCACTTTTCTAGCTAAAACTTTCCAATGTGTTCTTAGAATATTTGAAATTAAGTCTAAACTTTCTATTATGGTTAATAAAACTACACACAACTTCTTTTATGACTCTATATCAGTTTTCTTTTAGGCTAGATAAAGTGTGAAGTACCCTGCACACACACACACACACACACACACACACACACACACACACACACACACAACTCCTTTAGTTCTTACAAGAAAGTTTGAGAAGGTTGGCTGAAAGAGAGAAAAAAGCTGAGGAATTAAGATTAACAAACCTTCCCTAGAGCACCTAATTAGTAAGGCTTGCAACTGCTTCACACCCAGTTTTCAACAATATCTAGCACTTACTACATATCTTCTGCTAGACACTGAATGAATGTCTTTATATAAAGGTAACCACTTAATAGGACATATGCCACATGATGATATTATTATTCTCAAATGGAGAAAAACGCTTGGACTCAAAGAAGTTAAGTAACTGGATTAAGTCACAGAAGTAGGAAATGGCAAGGCTGGAGTTTAAATAAACCCAGGACAGTCCCACTTCATACTGCTAACCCTAAGCATTTCCTCCTCCACATCCTCCTGCTCTTCCTCTTCCTATTATGCCAGTCCTGGAGCTCAAGCTCATAGCCTGGGAACTGTCCCTGGGCTTATTTTGAAGAGCTTAGGTTTTTTAATACATTTTTAGCAAGTTTACTTAGGCTCATCTACCCTCCCATTGCAAAATGAAAAAGTTCATATTATTCTGTATGAGTCAGTACTTTGCTGAGATAAATTTTTTCAATACCATCTGTTTCATCAAATAAAATTCCTACTCTACATTAAAGATCAGCTATTGTATCATTCATAACATCTGTACAAATACAATTTCGAGATATGTAAGGGGGTTGGAAATTTTTATCTGTCATATATTATGTTCCTACAGCTTGTTTTATGCTGTATTTTGGAGTCCAACTGGAAGATAAATCTTTGCCCCTCTGTCTGAAGTAGTTTCACGTACAACCCATTTATGATTATAACTCTGTTGTAGTTCCTATCTCTTATATTTTTAGAGTTTTAACTCATTCCATGTTTGAAACCAAAAGACAATCGCTGTGCTATTTGTCTAGGAAAGGTGATTGTGCACAGTTTAACATTTGGCAAGCAAACGAGAACCATGACTATTTCTGTTAACATAGGAGGAATCCCCATCAGGGAAGTGACTTCAACTGAAAGGAAATATTTGGATAGGAGGAAGAGGGAAGAAAAGAAAAAGAGCAAATAAAACTTGTCAAGGGACCACTGTGTTGGGAGCCTTTTCTCTAGACTCGGTGCATTGAAAAACTCCATTATGGAGGTATCATTCACATTCACACACGAGCAAAACAGTATCGAAGACTATTATTCCACACCACAGCTAATATGGTGAAGAGGGGAATGGATCCCAGCTGTCTCCGCCATGAAATTGTGCAGCTTTCAGACTGAAGCTAAGTGGACAGCATATCTACTCTGTAGCATAGTGGAGAGGGAAAGAAATGAGTCCCAGATTGGATAGTGAAGAGTGCCAACTTCAGAAAAGAACCACTGAAGGAGGGTGGGGAGAGAGGAGAGATGAGGTGCAACAGTTATCACCAGCACAAAGGAGGAAAGATAATTTCAAAGGAAGGGTACTTGAGAATGGTCAGCATTAGGAAGTTCAATCAATAAAAGAACAGGCTCTCCACCTGCTAATGCAATCACCATTAACCCAAAAAAGCATACAAATCATCATTAATGCCTTCTTCTCCCTCACCAATTAGTAGCAGGGTTCAAATGAATTCCCTTGCCAGGCCTTCCTTTCCATCCTTTCTGCCCTCACTCTACTTCAAACGTTTACTCCCCAGCTGAGAAACTTGTAGCCTGGTCTTATGGTTTCTAGTTGGTGCCCTGGATTCACCCAGCTTCTTCTCTTCAAAATAGTTTCATGTGACTCTTCTGTGCAGAGTTCAAAAGGGATTTCCCCCCACACCCCTGTCACAAATCCAGTATTTTTCCAGTCTTTACACTCTCTAGACACCTTTTTACTTTTAAGCCGCTGTCCCATATGACACTAACTAACCCTATGAGCTTTATCTGCTTGACTTGATCAGTGGCTGTGAACTACTTGCTCTCTGACCTTTATTCTATCTGTACCTCAGTTTATCAGCTGCAAACATGGAAATAATTTTTTTTAAGAAAAAATAGTGCTTATCCCCTATAATTAGAGAATAAAACATGCAAAACTCTTGAAATAGTGCCTGACTGCACTATTGAATAAGCACTCAATGAATTTTAGTTATAATTGTATTAACTTTATGATTTTATAATTAACTTTTCAGCTAAATGTCATACAAAAACCCCCAACAACAACAAATAGGACCATGAACAGTGTATTGGTACCACGTAACATTTAGCCTCCACGCTATGCTTTTAGCCACTTTGCCATGATCCCAACAAACTGCCCAAGTTCTGCCTCTAAAAGGCTCTCCATGTATTCTGACTATCTACTCTGAAGAGCCTGTCATACTTAAATGACTGATTCCTAAATATAGTCATTCTAAATCCAATCACTGCCCTTTCAGAAGCGTTGTCGCTGAACTCTTTCTGAGAGCAATGGCCTACCAATTTGGAATATTTTTACTTTTTGTGTAATGCTTATTAATTTATTGCTTGTAATTTTTTTTGCCAGTCCTGGGGCTTGAACTCAGGGACCTGGGCACTGTCACTGAGCTTCTTTTGCAGAAGGCTAGCATGCCAACAGTTGAGCCACAGCATCACTTCTGGCTTTTTCTGTTTATGTGGTACTGAAGACTCGAACCAAGGGCTTCGTGCATGCTAGGCAAGCACTATACCACTAAGCCACATTCCCAGCCCTGATTGCTTTGGTAAACTTTTAAACTACTATATTTTCCTATCACTTTTAAGTCTACAAATCACTTTGAAATCCATCTGCTCCTTAGGTTTCATTTCCCTGACTATGATTGCCTGCCCCAGGTGGCAGGAACTGAGATTTTGCTTGTCTATGTAACTCTGCCCTGCCAGGGCACTGCCAGGGAGCAGATTCCTAAACACAGGCGCATGAAGGGCATGGATTGTCCTATGCACACAGCTTCACCGTCACTGAAGAAAGAAACAAACTACTTTTCAAGTAAGAAAAAAAGTCAATTAAGGTTTCTAAGGATCTCACTTTTCCTCCAAGAAATAACTTTCCAACTTTCTAGCAAATCTCTTTTTAGTTCAAATACCTGATGCTGCAAACGGTCATCTCTGTCTTGATACATCTTAATGGCTAGCAAAGTGTGGGGAGGGGTAGTTGCCATAGTGACCAAGAGAAATGTCTGTAGACAGACAATTTCTGTCACTGAGACAGAAGAGTATTTCCTGTTCATCCATCTCTAGTTTGATTTAGTATAGTAAAGCTCCAAGGCAAAGTCGATTCATTTCAATTACAGAAGACATTGCTCTGGTTCTGACTCCGCAGGAATGGTACCAGTAATGTGTCACCAACACTTGACAATGGCTCAGTCTCAGCAATAGTTTGACAAAAGAAGAATCTCACCACTTGTTGACTGACACCAGAAGAGTCACATCAGTAATCAATAACAGTTCAGTCTCACTCATATTTTTGTGTGCCTTAGGACTGGAGTTAAGATTGCCACAGAAATGAAATCAACTATGAAAGATATTCATTTGTAATTCTAAGTGCTTACATTCACATAAACAATTATTTAACATGTACACAGGCCAGTAGTTACTACCTATTTCCATTATTCATCATTTTCTCTGGCACCTTTCACCACTTAATCCCATTTTTTCCAAAATTAAAATTTAAAGAGGCAACTTCAGTCTGGTTTGGACAATGACACCATTCACTGGGAGACACAGGAGAAGAAGATGGGTCGGGGAGTGAGGTTAAATTCATCCTGAGCCATTCTAGATTTATAATGCCCAGCTAGACTTGTGTGCTGTTGGCCAAATTCTTCTAAAAAGCTATCCCATTAAGCCCAGCACAAGGTCGACTAATGCCTTCTGGCTTCTGTGAGTCTGAGGTTCGTATCTCTGATATTAGATAATCCATTTCACTGGATGCTACAGAGACCATTCTTTTGCAGAGGAAAACGAGTATTTTCCAACTTCAAAATAGACTTGCTAAAAGGTAGATTTCTAATTTCTAGTTAGGCGATTTATAATGTCTTCTTGTAATAAGGCATATGTGAAGTTGGTTCAGATCCAGGTCTATGGATCATGCTCTTGTTCAAACACACTTGATATTTACAATTTCAACCATGTCACCAAGATGGGGGGAAAATCATGGTTTAGTATGCTGAGCAAAGTTGACTCACTGATCATCCCAGGATTTAATCAGAAAATGCTCAAGATTTCAAGGCAAATATGAGCTGTAGCTGCTCATCTCTCCTAGTTCTAATCTATTACCCTATTTGGTACCATTAGAGAACCGGAGCAGAGCATTCAACACAACCTAACATGTCAGACTAGACAACTTGTATGCAATAAAAAAGGCCAAAGGCAGATTTAAACATCAAATGACCCCATTTTCTTCAAACACATTGACACTGATTTCTCTTTAGTCTTTTTCAACAATGATATTGTCTTTATACGTGTTTATTACAATAAATTCATACCAAATCAATAAATTCTTACACTTGCATGAGATTTTTGTTTTTGTTTGTCCTGGGACTTGAACTCTGGGCACTGTCCCAAGCAACTTTTGCTCAAGGCTGGCATTCTACCACATGAGCCACAGTGCCATTTCCAGATTTTTCTGAGTAGTTTATTGGAGGTAAGAGTCTCATAAGCTTTCTTGCCCCAAGTAGCTTCAAACTGCAATCCTCAGATCTCACCCTCCTGAGAAGCTAGGGTTACAGGCATTGATTCCTGGGTCCTACCTTTGCCTACGTTTCTTTGCTGTGGTGTATACGTTAAAGAACAGGAAGTTCTAATGTTTCTTACTATCAGTGGAACTATGTTGAAAACTTAGAAATAACTTGAGAATACCAACATTAGGATTCATCGCCATGATGTGGCAAAGGCATGGGAGGTTTAGAAATCTTCACATGTGATAGACAGACTCTTCTGAAGAGACAATGCCCCTATTAAACTTATGGCTTCTAATGTGTAACCTCCAACATCCTAAAAATATCCCAGAGACTTTTATGTTCTTTGTACTAAAGTTTGTAAGATATGGTGAACAGAGGATGTTGTCCTAATGACCTAGGACTAGATTTCATAACTACATAGATGCCCTCATACTAATTAATATGATCATCTTAACTACCATCTGAAACAGTATTCATTGTTGAGGAGAAAAAAACCACAGGCTATTCTCAGCCACAGAACATGACCAAAAATTGTGGATACACATTTCTTTCTGTATAGCTGAATTGCATGTCATCGTCTGATGAAAACCAACCCAAAATTACAGTTATAATCTAGTTATAATGTCAAGCCAGACTCTGGACAACCTGCTTCTGGAAGTCCTCTCCAGGCTGGTATGGCCCGTGCCTTTGTCAGATTAACTGCATGGCCCACATCTGAGGTCATCCTAAATCTCATGATGGAGAAGAACAAACTCAAATACTCAACTACAACTAGTTTAATTGGCTGTGAACTTCCATAGGGTTTGGGATTATTGTGTTTGGGGGATGAGAATTTTAGGGGATTAACAATATTTGAAAAACACAGTCATTTTTTCCAAATATAATATCAGAAAAAACTCCATTTGGGTTGGCCTAGCATGCTCAAGACCCTGGGTTTGATTCCCAGTGCTGCAAGGAAAGAATAAGAGGGCTGGGGATATGGCCTAGTGGCAAGAGTGCTTGCCTCGTGTACATGAGGCCCTGGGTTCGATTCCTCAGCACCACATATACAGAAAATGGCCAGAAGTGGCGCTGTGGCTCAAGTGGCAGAGTGCTAGCCTTGAGCAGGAAGAAGCCAGGGACAGTGCTCAGGCCCTGAGTTCATGGCCTAGGACTGGCCAAAAAAAAAAAAAAAAAAAAAAGAAAAAGAAGAAAGCTGGAGAGGGGGAGAGAAGGGAACAGAAGAGGGGCAAGGGGAAAGAGAGGGAGAGAAAGGGGAAGGGACAAGAGAAGGAGGGGAGAGGAATAGGAAAGGAAGGAAGGGAGAAGGGGATGGGAAGACAAAGGAGAGGTGAAGAGAAGGAGAGAGAAGAGGGGGAAGATGAAACCCAGGACTGGCAAAGGAACGAAGGAAGGAAGGAAGGAAGGAAGGAAGGAAGGAAGGAAGGAAGGAAGGAAGGAAGGAAGGAAGGAAGGATAAAAGAAAGAGAGTAAGTGAGAGAGAGAGAGGAAGAGAGTGAATGAACTCAGGGACAGCACCTGCGTTCATGCAACACAAACAATAACAAAAACAAAGAATCAACAAAGTGCTAGTTTTCCAATAAGAGATTAAACATTTGTTAGAAATATATTCCTTACTTATTTTTTTAAAAGCCCCTCGCATTTGAATTTTTAACTTTAGCTCAAATGAGCAAAGCATCAGGCAGAACTTCATAGGTCGTATTTAAAAAGATCACATTGGCACTGAACTACATTGAGCTCCTACATCATCATCAGTATAGAGAAAAGGAGTCTAACCTTACATTTCTTTTTTTTTCAGAAAATAGAAAATGCTGTCAAGATGATATCCTCTCAAATAATTGTTACTTCTAAATAGGCATAATTAGTTGGTTGAGAGCAGTCATGATTGACCTAGTAGTTTTCAATGTTATCAAAAGTTCTAAAGGCCATCTTTGATCAGCAAACTTTTTTTAGAATAATCCTCACAGCTACCATGTGCCTTATAATTAGAAAGACACCATCACCTCCACTTGGAGTAGCCAGCAGCCTCTCTATGTGTTTTCCTTTTCTTTTTTTTGTAATAATTACTTATTTATTGTCAAAGTGATGTACAGATGGGTTACAGTTTCATACATTAGGCTATCTTTTCTTATATGCAAATTATGATTTCAACACTTACCCGATCTAATATTCAGGTTGTTCTAGCAATGAAATGAGATAATTAATGTAAGATCAATTAACAGCAATTTTTAGAAAGCTGAGCTGTATGAAAGCTCACACCTCATTGTTGGATCCTCAGAATTCATAGCATCTAGGACCATACAACTCATTAAATTGTGTTTTACATCATACTTCCTCATATACATATTGGGCCATCTTATTTTTTTAATTGTCATTTCAAGGGTTCTACTCATCTATTTTTTAAAAAAATCCTCATGACCAAAGTGTGCCCTCTAATTCTCTAATTCTCTAGGAATAATGTAGTTTGCTGCATACAAATTACTGTCATCACATATTTCTAAGCTGTGTACATTGAACATAACAAAACAGGTTAAAATTAAAACACATGATTTAGCCAGGCACCTGGGCCTCATGCCTGTAAACCTGGTTACTCAGCAAGCTGAGATCCAGAGGATCAGGGTTCAAAGCCAGCCCAAGCAGTAAAGTCCAAAAGACTCCATCTCCAATTAACCAGTGAAATGCTGGGCTAGATGTGTAAGTGGCAAAGTAGCAGCTGAGCGGGCATACATGGCAGGATGAAGCCTTGAATTCAAACCTTGTTACTAGAGGTGGTGTGAGAAGAGAGGAGAGAGGAGGAGAGGGGACGGAAGGGGAGGGGAGGGAAGGGGAGAAGAGAGGAGGGGAGGGGAGGAGAAGAGAGGAGAGGAGAGGAGATGGGACAGGAAGGGAGGGGAGGGAAGGGGAGGAGAGGAGAGGAGAAGAGAGGAGAGGAGAGGAGAAGAGAAGAGAGAGTGCCCAATACATGGTTTAATAAGATTCTAATAGTTCAGGACTTATTTTTGTAGCTTTAGACTGATTTACAGAAGGAAAAGGCTTTTCACAAGTGAATGAACAATTATAGAAAGCAAATTGCTGTCTTCCCCATAATAAACACATAAACATATTTCCATGTAATATTTTACATCAACATGACTGTTTACCTAGAAAATATGTCAAAATACTTGACTTAGGAAAAACAGTCCATCACTTAAAATATTGTAAATTATCTTTCCAATCAGATTTTAAAACAAAAAAAAATAGCTGCTAAGTGCCAGTGGCTCACACCTGTAATCCTAACTTCTCAGGAGTCTATGAGCTGAGAATCACAGCTCAAAGCCAGCCAGGCAGGAAAGTTTGTGAGACTCATCTCCAAATAACTACCAAAAAAACTGGAAGTGGACCTATGGTTCAAATGGTAGACTACTAGTCTTGAGCACGAAAGTACAAGGACAGCACCCAAGCCCTGAGTTCAAGCCTCAGGACTGGCACAATGAACAATTCATAAATAGACCCAAGATGTTAGAATGGCAATGTGGCTTAGCAGCAGAGTGCTTGCCTAGCATGCATGAAGCCCTGGGTTCCATTCCTCCCCACCACATAAACAGAAAAAGCTGGAAGTAGTGCTGTGGCTCAAATAGTAGAGTGCTAGCCTTGAACAAAAGCATCTCAGGGACAGTGCTAAGGCTTTGATTTCAAGCCTCAGAACTGGCAAAACAAAAAAAAACCCACAACATTACATTAAGTATATGTATATAAGCCCCTGGAAATACTACTGGGAAATCATATTATATATATAATCTGATAATAATTACTAAATGTATTAAGTTAGCGTAATGAATATTTAATTAGGTCAAGAACCTAAATGCTTGCATACAGTACTTAGAAATTTTCTAAGCACACTCTGCTGTGAATCTGTTTTATAATGTTGTACAGTAATATGGTAATACTATCATAATATTATAGCTGATTAATATTCTCTATGAATTTTTTAGTAAGTGCCACCACAGTAGAGCAGCTAAATAAATATTACCACAAGTAATTGAGACCATGAGTGACAGGTGATTGAACTGCTCTTTGTGTTTAAATTACAAAATGAGTTTTCACACAGAAGGAGAAGGGATGGAATCACGGGAGGGGCCCGGAGAAGTTATCTACCAACTCTTTCCAAGTGACTATGTTAGGAATTATAAACATAGCCAAAAAACAGGAGAGGAAGTAAAAATCAACCTCCCCGCACCATCAAGGCCTTAGGAATCGAGTGCTGCATATTGTGTAATGATTGAGTATTGTGTAATGATCCCCATGGAATAAGCCATGTGCCCTTGGCCCTGAGAAAGGCCCCTGTGAGCTCTTCCCAGGGACCATAATCCTGTCATTCCTTTCAACCCTGACAAGGAACCGGCCTTGAACTGACAGCAATCTGTCACATGGTTGTCATCTCCAACCACATTTCCTCAGACCTTTCACAGGGTTGAGTTCGAGGTGACCAACCGTATTGTAACACAAAGATCAGTGTGTCCAGGCCCAAAGCAAGACAGAGATGTGTGATGCCCTTTGTAACATCTGACCACCCAAGAGAAAGACCGTGAATGAGGCCAACAACAGAATCCGCAGAGGAGCCTGAGGGAATAGAAGCTGACCAGAGACCAGATCTGCCTCTGCTCGCAAACAAGTGGTCTTTATGGCAAAAGTTATTTTTCAAAAAACTCATGATGATTCTGTCTCCTGTATTCTATTAAAACATTCCAAGAAATACCCATTTTTATTCAATCCCAGGCAAAATTTCACATAGCCTGCAATGTCAAGCTGATCTCCAGAAAGTTTATTTAAAAGGCCAGTCATGCATAAGGGATGTACAGTAACAATGGGCGTAGATGTTGGCCACCCATCAATCTACTAACAAAATGCCAAAAGACTTTGTACAGCGCCTTGAGCAAGTAGTCATGGGACTGTTTCCTTTCCCTTCCTTCAACATTTCCTTCAACACACTGGGAAAAATACAGATCCATCTCTTCTTTCCTCCATATACCCTGCTTCTCCACACACCTGCTAACATCGCAATGTCATTATAAGTTCTCACAGATGATCAACTGTCAACAAAATACTTTGCGTGTGCCTAGCACAGGCTTGACACATAATTGGTACTTAAGATTGTACTTATCGTGTGAGTCTTTTTGGAGGGATGGGTGCATTTCTTACACAAGCGGGTTTTATTGAACATGCTGAGCAAGAAACATCCCATTTTAAAAAGTCAGCAAGATCTCAAAAGACTAGAATAAGCTAAGGAAGGGAACATTCTGGACTTTAGAAGTTGTTTCAAGATGGAAGTTAGTTAAGTGTGGTCTAGGCAAGAACTGATCTCTACTACTAACTGCTGAATTCTATCAAGGATGATGACGCCAGCAAATAAAAGGAAATTATGTGACACAACTATGTGTGTGGTGGAGGACTTCTTATTTTCAATAGAGATTTATTCCCTACTCACTTCCACTCTTGGACCAGAGTTCTGTTTGGTAAGAGAAATGAACTACCATATATTAGCAAACATTGTCAACATTTCCTCAATATGGTGTCTCACCCAAAATTCTTCTTTGTCAGGCAGATTTTCTGTTTTCGTGGCTTGCCACCCTCTAGAATGGTTCTTCTTTGCCAATATTTCCTCTAAAACTCAACAAAAATGCCATGTGGATGATTCAAACCTTGCCTTGCACAATAGAACTAACACCTGCCATGCTCCTGGAATGACACTTTGAGCCCAACAAAACCCATGGCCTTCATTTTCGCACCTTTCCATTCACCCTTCCGAAAAGGATGCCTGGAGATGTCAAAAGGATGAGAACATCTGTATTCTCAAGTGCCATTACATTCAATTAGACAGGAACTCAAGTATAATATCCTTGATCATCACCCATTCGTAGTAATTTAGAGCTTTTCTTTTGAGTCTAAAGTTGCAACAGTCGTTGCAAGATAATCAGCCTGATTGAAAGACAGAAGGCTAAAAAGGGGCAAAACAGAACTGGGAAAGGAGCAATCTTAACCAACTTATTCAGTTTTGAAATTTTTTAATTGACTCTTCTGAAAGAGTTAGCAGCCAATATATATTTGGCCTACAGGGAAATATTAGAACACTATCCCAGGAGAACTTAGGTTTCATATGTCTCCAATGACAAATAAAAAGGCTTGGAAATTATTAACACATAGGTCACAAGAAAATTTCAGCCAGGCATTAGTTGTTCACACCAGTACATTTAGCTATTCACGAGCTTGAGGTCTGATGATCACAGATCAACAGCTAGTCTGAGCAGGAAAGTCTGTGAGACTCTTATGTCCAATTAACCACCACAAAAGCACAAGTGGCACTGTGGCTCAAAGTGATAGAGTACTGGACTTGAACAAAACAGCTCAGAGAGAATCCCAGCCCCGAGTTCAAATCCTATGACTGACAAAAAAAAAAAAAAGGACAAAAGAAAATTTCACTCAGTAGTAAACACCTTAGGGTCCTTTCAGAAAACCCAATTCAGACAGCATTTCTACATATCAGCTTCTGATTTCACAGTCCAGCCCATGAATTTTCTGGCCCAGTTATTATTGTATTATTATAGTTACTGTATGACTTGCATGTGAATGTATTTCTCATCTTTGACCATTGAAATATGTGCTATTATTTCAATGAGCTTAAGCTGAATCAACATACAAGGTCAGGCCACACTTCTACAGCACAGTAATAGTTCTTGATCCATATAATTTTAAAGCCCTATAATCTATGAGTCCTAGCGCATACACCTATGTGACTTTAGAAATGTTCAGTGATTGGATCCTCTCTAGCATTCACATTTCCTAGATGTTGAAATGGAATATTAAAATAAGAAAGTTTTGGCAGCCTCCAAGAAAAAAGGTTGAGTGCCTCAAGCTATTAATTTTTATTGAATTGAGCCCTTTAATTGCTTGGGTGTTGGAGAATTAAAGTCTCCAACCAGTGGAAAAATTTAGCCCTGGCAGGGTTACTCTGATGCCTCATTAGCACACTAATAGGCCCTTGGGAACACATTCCCTGTTTTAGTCCATCAGCCTGGAATTGGGGAAGGACTAGTGATTTTTCTTTTACTTCCCAAGAGAATTTTTACTGCAATTGCACTTTTAATTTGCGCCTGCGCTACATGTTTCATGTGTCTTTGTCCTTGTTTGATTAGTTGTGTTTCGTGTGGAGTGCTAAATTGGGAAAAAAGTCCTCTGGTGGGCGGCCTCGGCAGGTTGATTGCCAGGGGATGGAAATCTCCACTGGGGAGGATCCCCCTGAGAATTTTCAGGGCCCTATGGACTTTCCATCACTCTGGCTGGCAGCTTGTGGACGCTGGACATGCCATCCAAGGCGTAAAAGCCTCTGTTTCTATGTTCTGTTTTGTCTTGACTAGTTTTGTCTTTGAGATTGGCACCAGTTTTAAACATAAACTTTTGTTTCCCTTATTTCTGTTGTCCATTTACATGTCTATGGGCAAAACATTTACTAGGTACTGTGTCTCCTTCTGCAAGAAGGCAGAAAAAGTGCAGGCTGCTAAGAGCTGAGTTCAAACAGCTGGCTAGGCTAATCTTAGCCTGAGAGTAAACACTAAGAGTCAAGTGCTAGGTGGACTCAGTAATACTCCAGGGGACCCCAACCCAGTTATCTTCAGTGTTTAGTATGCTAAGATACTTTGCTAAAACTAATAGGCCCTAGCGAATAAGACTAAACAATGCTAAAATCATTCATTAAAGGTTTTGTTTTAAGTTTTGGTCATTACAAGAGTAAGATTGGAAAATATACCTTTTGCCACTAAAAAATGTACGGCTGATAGTTGTTTGGACTGCTTTTAAGTTCTGTTTACATTAATACCTACATATGTGAATGTATGTATGTGTGTGTGCGCGCGCACAAATGTATGTGGGTGTGAATGTGTTCAAGATTAAAAATGTATGATGTAAAAATAGGTTAGTTTAACTTTAAACTTCAAAAGATCATTGAATTTGGGCATTACCAAAAGCTTTAAAGGATTATTTATTTTAAAAGGAACTATAGTTAAAAATTCTTTAATTCATGGTTAAAAATAAATAAATAAATAAATAAATAAATAAGAACTTAGCATGGGCCCTTGAACCTATCCTCAGTAGTGAGGGGTAAACTGACAAAAGTGCAGTTTAGCCAATCCACGTGATGGGACAGCCGTAGGGTGGCGTCCATTCATAGTGGGAGAGGGCAAGCTGGCCCCAAGGCAGTTCATCAAGCTCTAAGGAGTAGGATGGAGATAGGCCCATTCTATAGGACAGGCCAATGGAGGCCTTTCTTTTATTTCTTTTGTTTTCAGGTATAAACATTGGAAACCTCAGGGTAAAATGTATGATTTGACTGATACTTCTAAAACTGCCCCTTAGGATGGATTAAAATTGGAATATCTTAAAGGAGAGTTAAAAGTTTATTTACCTGATATAACTCGATTTCTGTACAGGTTTGCAATTTGGATGTATTAAAAAGGCAAATATGCTAACTCTGAAATCTCATGGTTATAATTCTGGGACACACTGCTAAGTGTACTCTTGTTACAATTGTTTTGGGTATCACTTTAATGAATCAGGTAATAAATTTTTTAAGTGTATACTGTAATGTAACAGTAAGATTAACTATCTTAAGTCACATATAATCAGGTAATATTTTAAAGTATATAAACTAATGGGGGATAGAAGTACACAACTTTAATTAACTCTCTGTATATAGGAAAATGGCTCTTTTAAAGCAGACAACCAGGAGGCAATGTGCCCCCTGGGCTTCAGTTTTTCTATGCAAATACAGGCTGAGGTAAAAGTGTGAAAGCCTCTACTTTAAAAGGTTTTAGAATGCCTTTCTAGATAAGAAATTTGGAAGTGAAAAACAAGCAGCATGAAGCAATGGGTGATACCTAGGCTCCAGATTTCTTTTAATACAACCAGGCTTGGTAAAAGACTTGAGATCAAAAATGTATTCTGAGATATGAAATTTAAAATGTTTGTTTTAAGTTGGATATAGGAAAACGATGGCTATCAAGATGATTGTTTAATTACTACTCCAGTTTGTTTTACAGGTTTTCAATAAAATGATTTATTATTTGCTGCACCTGATAAAAATATTGTATCAAAATTGTTACAAATTTTGCCTTTAGACTTTCAACAGTATAATTTAATAATTGCCCCTGATAAAATTCATTTAAACAGAAGAACCATTTAAGTATCTGGGATATTTAGTTAGAAGACAAGTAATTACCCCCCAATAAATAAAAATTCGTACTGAAGAGTTTAAAACTCTTAATAATTTTCAAAAGTTACTAGGGACAGCAATTGGCTTTGCCCTTCCTTAGGAATTCCCAGAATTCCTAACCTATGTTCCATTCTCAAGGAGATTCGGATTTATGTAGCCCTCAAAAATTAATTGACACGTCAGGAACTGCTCCTAAGGAAATTTGGCATATGGATGTAACACACATCCCTGAATTTGCCCACTTACAATATGTGCATGTATCCATTGATACATACTCTTCTTTTATTTGGGCAACTCCTCTACCAGGGGAAAAAGGGACTCATGTCATTCAACATTTACTAGAAACATTCGCAGTCATGGGGATTCCTTCTCAAATAAAAACTGACAATGCACCAGCTTATTCAGTAAACAAGTATGAAAGGTTTTAGAATTTCATAACATTTTTCATGTTACAGGAATTGAATACAATCCTCAAGGTCAAGGTATAGTAGAAAGAGCTCATTATACATTAAAAACACAAATTACAAAACTAAAGAGGGGGAGTATGGATAGTACTGAGGGATATGCAACTTCTATGAAAAGTATTTATAAAACAGCCCCTGCTGTCATTGCAGAAGCATTATTTGTCCTTAACTTTTTAAATTTGTCTCAAGGAGATGTTTTAGCAAGAGCTGAGCGACACTTCCTAGCTCCGCCCATGCAAAACAAACAGCAGCCGGTTTGGATTAGATTGGGGGTTGGCTAGATTGGGTCCCCAGGGAGTTGTTAACCCAGGGGCGAGGGTATGCTTATGTTTCTACAGAAGACAGCCCATCTTTCTAGCACCTGCTCCAGTGGATCCAGCAACAAACACCCCTCTGTCCATCAAGGGGGTGAGACATTCTCATTCAAGTGATAAGGCCATTCAAATGGACAGGTGTGCACTGGTAACCTGTAGGGGCTACATCAGAGGTAATGTATTGGGCCTATATTTCTAACCCTCCTTTATTACATCCATATTTATGGACAAAAGCCCCTGTCTCTGTTTTTACATCTATTCCTAATTTACTCTCTCCCTCTATGGGTCTGGCATTCCAGTCTTTCCTATGGAAGAGGAAAGATCATTTAACTTCTCTTATTCTCAGTTCTCTAAAGCTATCTGTCAAGGCCGTTCCCCATGTTACCCTTTTAGATATCAATATTGGATTCAGCATGGAGGTTCATATAACTCCAGTAGAACTCGATTGATTAGACTGTCTTCCTGGTCTGTGGGATCTCATACCTATAAATTAGATAATTATCCTAGCCCTGCTGGCCTGCCTAAATGTGACAATTTTACTTATCTGAACCTGAACTTTACTGAAAGACATTGGGAAAGTTGTCGAGGAATTTTTCCAACTATTTGGAATACATCCCAGCATACTTGGTATGATTGGGGACCTTTTGGTGTGTGGTTGAAAAACTGCACTGAATATAACTCATCTTGTGAACCTACTTTATCTATGAACATGTCCAATGCCATGTCTGCTAAACAGTTTTTAGGGTGGTTTGGAGCAGGCTTTAGTGACCCCCGGCCCTGCTCTCGCCCATGGAGACAGGCTATTTCCTCCACAACGTCATCTCTGGAAATTAGCAGCTTCTCTGG
Organism: Perognathus longimembris pacificus; assembly: GCF_023159225.1. NCBI lineage: Eukaryota > Metazoa > Chordata > Mammalia > Rodentia > Heteromyidae > Perognathus > Perognathus longimembris. The sequence goes on from NW_025960497.1 coordinate 88,211, forward strand.
CTCCCGTATTGCTGGCCAATGGAACTTACTCAGGATCTAAAAGGTCCTCGGCCTCCTACAACTTCACAGTTGTAAAGACCTACAATATCTCTGCTTGTGTTCATTTTCCACAAGTACTGATGGTCGGCCCCATAAACATAACAAAGAATGCCATTACCTGCATACATTGTAAATTGTATACTTGCTTGAATAACAATGTCGCCTTTAATTTTAGTCAAGATAGGATCATGATTTTAACCCAGCGCGACTCCCTTTGGGTTCCTGTTCGCATGCATCGTCCCTGGGCTGGAGGACCTGTACAAGGATTGGTAATGCAGTTTTTCAAGCGGCTTCTGAGGAGGAGTCGTCGTGCCATTGGACTGATTATTGCAGGACTTGTTGGACTGATTGCCATTGCTACAACTGCAGCAGTATCCGGAGCCGCATTGCGACAATCTGTACAAACTCATGACTTTATGGTGCAGTGGCACCAGGACTCCCACAATCTGTGGCAACACCAGCTGGAAGTAAATGCCCACCTTCAAGATGAGTTAGAAGCTGTTAAAGGAGGAGTGTTTTGGCTTGGACAGAAATATCTGGCTTTACAGCAACGATTGTTTTTGACTTGTGATTGGAATTCTAGTCATGTCTGTGTAACACCTTATAAATATAATGCCTCTGAATGTGAATGGAATGATATACAAATGCTTATAGATGGAGCCCTACTAAATGGTACGTTAAGTGAACAAAGCTTGTACAGGGAGGTTTTTGAAGCTTTTCAAAAGGAATTGCCAGATGCCTCCTCTATTGATGACATAGCCCAAGGACTAGCTCAGACCTTAGAAGGACTAGACCCTAGGGGGTGGTGGCAAAGTATTACCCATAGTGTTGGAAGTGCTCTATTGCCTTGATACTTATGTATGTGTCTTTTTCTTAGGATATTGTTCCATCATAGCTATAATGAAGCATTTCACTAGGAATAATTCCTCTGATGTTTTACTAACTGCCCTTAAACTTTCCAGAGAAGCGGCTGTGGAAAATTAATAAAAAAAGGGGGAATTGTTGGAGAATTAAAGTCTCCAACCAGTGGAAAAATTTAGCCCCGGCAAGGTTACTCTGATGCCTCATTAGCACACTAATAGGCCCCTTGGGAACACATTCCCAGTAAGGAATTTCTGGTGTTTGTGGGCCAAAGGAAGCCACCAGTTGTTGTGAGAATCTCCTTTTCCCCCCTACTTAGCAAGTCTCCCTGAGGAGACTTGCTAGACCAGCTGCCTTTAGTACTAGATTCTCACTGTAAACAGGAAAGTCTCCTCACTAGATTCTCACTGTAAACAGGAAAGTCTCCTCACTGTTATTTCACAAGTATTTGGAGAAGTCAAGATTGATGTTATCTAGCCTTAAGGAGATAGTAGCTAGGAGATAATTATAGTTCTACCTTGGTTGTATACAGTTCCTTGTTTTGATATCAATAATCTTTGTAGTCACTACCTCCTGTAATTAGAAAGGCATTTGTATCAAGTTCCTGCCCTCACAGTAGGAAATTTCCTCCACTTCTGTATTTGAGACAAATGTCATTGCTGTATTGATCTTTTACCCTGTAATTGTAAAATTGGTTTCTAACCCTATATAAACCCTGGCCCTCTTGGAATAAAGTATGCATTGGTTCACTCGCCTTGCATCCCCCGTGTCCTGATTTCGACTGCAGTTACCCAGGTTCAACACTTGGGAAATGTTTTATAGGCTTTTCCTTTGACGGTTCTATTGAAAGATCCATATAACAGCTCCTGTGGTATTTCTGAAGGACCAAGTAAAATATTAAATATATGGGAGATGCATTTATTTTATTTTCTAGTTTTATAACCTTTATCTAAAATTTTTTGTTAGTATATACCAATTGTGTCCAGGGGATACATTGTGATACTTCCATGTATAACATTCATTGCTGAAATTTGTCCTCCATTACTCTTTCATATCTGTTTCTCAATTTTTATTTTTATTATTTTAATTTACTTTTCTTGTAAAGTACAAAGGGGTTATAGTTATATAGGTCATGTACTGAGTACATTTCTTTTGGAACAAAGTGACCTCTTCCTTCATTTACTCCCCCATTCCCTCCCCCCTGCCTCAAACCATCCCCAAGTTATACAGATTAATTTTCAACACAATGTATCTTATGAGTTTCCCTCCTCCATTTGTTCACATTTTGTTCTACCATTTCTGTACTTCCCTTTACTCTCCCCCAAACAGATAAACTTACATACAAGGCAAAAAGCATAGAAATCACAAACAACAACAAAAGGGGAAAAATCATAAAAAGTTAAATAAAAAAATCTCTTGTTTCCATTTCTTGAAGTTCACTTCAATAAACATCCTTTTGTATTATCATGTGCACATAGCTATTGAGCTTTTGTGATCCTCTCCTAAGAATATCCTTCTTTGGTCTCACTGTTTGAATGTCGAGAATCCTTTATAATATTTCATGTATAAGTGGTATGATTTGTGTTTTACTATCCACTGTGTTTCCCTGTAGATTCCTAGGCCCATTCTCATGACTATAAGGAAAGGAGACCATGCAACATATGTTTCTTTTGGTCTCGCTCACTTTGATTAATATAATTTTTTTTATTATTGTCAAGGTGAAGTACATATGGGGTACAGTTACATACATTGGATAGTGAATACATTTCTTGTCCAACTTGTTACGACTCCCTCATTTTTTTCCTACCTTTCCTCCTTCCCAATTATACCACCCCAATATGTACAGTTAATTTCCAACATATTTTCTTGGAAATATTGCTGTTGCATTGGATTGCATTTTACACTTTATCTCACCATTTTTATGCTCCCCTTCCCTTCCCTAATTCAGACAGGCATATATAAAATAACCATGGTACCAGAATCAGCAGTGACTACAGGGGCTAAGTCATAGGGAACATGAACAGAAGAAAAAAGAAAAAAATCACACAGTAGGGTGAAACTAACCACATAATGATAAACCACTTATTTCCATATTTTGGAGACCATTTCTCTTAGCATCATCTTATGTAATCATCTGTATATAGCTATTGAGCTATTGTGATCATCTGCTAGGTCTATCCTAGACATATATTAATTATTACCAATAAGGGAGAACATACGGTTTATGTTTCTTTGGGTAGGGCTTTCTTAGTGTAATTTTTTTCTATTTTTTTCTAACTATTTCCATTTCCTTATGATTAGAGCAATATCATTCTTTCTGATGAAAGCATAGAATTCCATTGTGTACATATACCACATTTTATTGATCCATTAATTTTCTTGAGGGGCATCTGGGTTATTCTATATCTTAGATATGCTAAACAATGCTGCAATGAACATGTGGTGCTGTTAGCCTTAGTGTGGTTTGGGGTTAATGGATAAATGCCCAGGACTGGAATTGCTGGGTCATAGGAAATTTCTATTTTCAGTGTCTTGAGGAACCGTTATACTGCTTTCAGAATAGTTGAACAAATTTACATTCCCACTAACTGTAGAACAGTTCCCTTTGGGCCATATCCCCCACCCCCCAGCATTTGTTATTGTCACATTACTTTTTTCCCCTTATTTATTGTCAAAGTGATGAACAGAGAGGTTCCAGTTTTGTACATTAGGACTTGGATACTTTTCTTGTACTGTTTGTTACCTCCATCATTCCCCCCTCCCCCTCCTCCCTCCCCACTCCCCTTCCCCCCTTGTAATGTTTTTTACCTCCATCATTCCCCCTCCTCCTCCCTTTCCACTCCCTCTCCCCCTGGTACTGCTTGTTACCTCCATCATTCCCCCTCCCACTTCCCCCTCCCCCCCTCGTGCTTTTCCTTATCTCCATTATTGCCCCTCCCCCCTGTACTGTTTGTTACCTCCATCATCCTCCTCCCCCTCGGGCTGTTTCTTATTTCCATTATTCGCACTCCCCCTCCCCCCTTGTACTGTTTGTT
>NW_025960498.1:0-33383 GCF_023159225.1 Perognathus longimembris pacificus
TCTCTCTCTTTCTCTCTCTTCCTCCCCGCCACCCCCACATGCTCACTATAACACACTGTGCCGGGTCCTCCTGGATCTACATCCACATACCTATTTGCACATATGCAGACTTAGGCTTAGGAAGCACACTCTTGTACAGCATCAGGAACGCACGCATGTAGGCAAGCAGGGGCACACACACGCACACATGAGCGCACCCAGTACACAGTAGCTTGGAAGGTGCTAAGGGGTTTTCGAGGACTGTGTCCTACTTGCTCAAGTCCAGGGTGTTGTTCTCGTGGTGGGCGTGGCTAAGGAGCCCAGCGCTGCTTACTGGACAGTCCATTGGCACTTGGCCTCCCCCTGCTGTCCTCACCAGTCTCCCATTCCCTGAACCATGCAGCTTCAGAGACCTGGGTAGCAACAAACTCTTCGGGAAAGCAATCAAGGCAGAAATGTCAATGTAACAGGACCACATGATTACGCCCCAGTAGTGCCCCAACCAAGGATGGCATTCGTTACCCCTCAGGTCTACACCCTAAAGCACAGCGCTGCGCGCAGAGAATGGGGCAGGCCTGTGCCCAGAATCCCTTGCCTCTTCTCCCTTCTACTTGGTCCCAGGGTGGTGGGCTTCCAACCTGGCCTTCCTAGCCACCACCTGCCATCTGCAGCTGAGTTCCTGAGGCTTGTCCCCTGCACACATACCTCCTTTGCTGATAACTCCCTCCGAGTTCTCTCTCCTAGCCCTCCTGTCCCTGCCTTGCTGCTCTGGACTGCTTTCAACTCACACATGCCTCTGCGTCACTGCCTCTTTGCCTCTGTCTCTGCTTCCAATTTCCCCCTCCTCCTCTTGAGGTTCACAGGCTGCACACCTCCCCATGCACCTCTTCACTTCTTCTGGGGAAATTACAACTGCCTCACCCTGGCCTAGCCCTTCTTATCTTCTCCAAATCTCCTCTGCTCTCACCCTCTGCACACCTGGGATCTCTCAGTCCTCTGGTGAACACCAATCCCCATTTATCTAATCTGTTGTCTGCCTGCTCTGTGCCCAAGCCCCTCTGCTCCTTTTCTGTGCACAGGAGGTTTGTGACAAAGGTAGGAGGGAAGCGGCACTCCTTTCCTGCCTTCTGGTTTTATGACTGACATCCGATTGGTCTGGAAACGGCCTCTGCCCCCCTTGGCCAAGACCACCTGAAGACCTTGCCTGGCTTGCTAGGCAGCAGCCCTGTGTTTTTCTGAGCAGGAAGGACTGCACATATGCGACCCACTATGCAGAAAAGCCTCCAGGGGGTGGCCGGATGTTTTGTTTCTCCATTCCTTGCCCACTTTGTTGATGTGTGCTTTCATTTGCATTCCAACAGGAACATCCTTAAGGGAGGGGTAGTGAGGCTGCTTAGAGGTAGGCAGTTGGTGCTCACAGGCCAGCAGGGCCTCCTGGTGCCTCACTAACAGTGCATTTACACCTGGGGTGCTGGGAAGCCTCTGGGCAGTGCCCATATGGTTTGGAGCTCTGTGACATGGCCAGGTACTAGGCGCCTCCTGCTGACTTGAGCCAGTGTTCCAACTGGAGTTGCCATAGCAAAAAGGGCACAGGGCCCCTTGGGGGTTTGCTGTAAGTTCTCACTAGTTCTCACAGGCCTTCGGGGATGCACAGGATGTGTAGAGCCGCACATCCCTCCCCTGACCATTCTGCTGGGAACGGCTTGGGCCAGGGTCCTAGGCAAATACACTTTCCACCTCCCCTCCTGCTCCATCTTCCCACATCCTGGTTGAACCCGTGTGACACAGCTCCCCCACCGCCTCTGCCCTTGCCAGTCCTGGAAGTGGCTGGTGTATGGATCCGCCACCTCTCTCACAATCAACCTCATCTCTCTTGCTGAGAGCATAAGGGAGATACAAGATTAGCAGGTCAGCGAATCTGGGCATCTCCTTTCTGCGCTAGTGTCTGCTTAACTCTTGTCTTCCCGCTTGCCTTGGCCTCTCTGGCCCAGATCCCTGCCTGCTACTTCCTGCTATTGAGCAGCCAAGGATTATACTGGCTAGAGGCAGGAGCTGGCAATCCTGGTGCCCGTGGCTCACAGACATATGTTTTAGGCTCCTTCAGGAAGCTCTGCTAAGACACCAGGGAAAGGGATATCTGACCCTTCCCTGCCGTGACCAAGGCACACTAGCACCCAGCAATGATATTCATAGGCAGCATCATCACTGTCATGCAGATCTCCAAGAGCAGAGGCAGCATGGCATCAAGTACGGAGACCTTTGTGTAGCGGACAGCACAAGAGGGGAGCCTTCGCCATAATGATTGGTTTCCGGGAACTTCAAAAAATAAGTAACGTGTAAACACTTTGAACTCCCTCTTTCCAACCTCATACCTGACACACTCATGCAACCGCACATGAACAAAAAATTCCTCACAGGCGAGCCGACTCTCTCTCTCTCTCTCTTTCTCTCTCTTCCTCCCCGCCACCCCCACATGCTCACTATAACACACTGTGCCGGGTCCTCCTGGATCTACATCCACATACCTATTTGCACATATGCAGACTTAGGCTTAGGAAGCACACTCCTGTACAGCATCAGGAACACACGCATGTAGGCAAGCAGGGGCACACACACGCACACGTGAGCGCACCCAGTACACAGTGGCTTGGAAGGTGCTAAGGGGTTTTCGAGGACTGTGTCCTACTTGCTCAAGTCCAGGGTGTTGTTCTTGTGGTGGGCGTGGCTAAGGAGCCCAGCGCTGTTTAATGGACAGTCCATTGGCACTTGGGCCTCCCCTTGCTGTCCTCACCAGTCTCCATTCCCTGAACCATGCAGCTTCGGAGACCTGGGTAGCAACAAACTCTTCGGGAAAGCAATCAAGCAGAAATGTCAATGTAACAGGACCACATGATTACGCCCCAGTAGTGCCCCAACCAAGGATGGCATTCGTTACCCCTCAGGTCTACACCCTAAAGCCCAGCGCTGCGCGCAGAGAATGGGGCAGGCCTGTGCCCCAGAATCCCTTGCCTCTTCTCCCTTCTACTTGGTCCCAGGGTGGTGGGGCGCCCAACCTGGCCTTCCTAGCCACCACCTGCCATCTGCAGCTGAGTTCCTGAGGCTTGTCCCCTGCACACATACCTCCTTTGCTGATAACTCCCTCCGAGTTCTCTCTCCTAGCCCTCCTGTCCCTGCCTTGCTGCTCTGGACTGCTTTCAACTCACACATGCCTCTGCGTCACTGCCTCTTTGCCTCTGCCTCTGCTTCAAATTTCCCCCTCCTCCTCTTGAGGTTCACAGGCTGCACACCTCCCCATGCACCTCTTCACTTCTTCTGGGGAAATTACAACTGCCTCACCCTGGCCTAGCCCTTCTTATCTTCTCCAAATCTCCCTCTGCTCTCACCCTCTGCACACCTGGGATCTCTCAGTCCTCTGGTGAACACCAATCCCCATTTATCTAATCTGTTGTCTGCCTGCTCTGTGCCCAAGCCCCTCTGCTCCTTTTCTGTGCACAGGAGGTTTGTGACAAAGGTAGGAGGGAAGCGGCACTCCTTTCCTGCCTTCTGGTTTTATGACTGACATCCGATTGGTCTGGAAACGGCCTCTGCCCCCTTGGCCAAGACCACCTGAAGACCTTGCCTGGCTTGCTAGGCAGCAGCCCTGTGTTTTTCTGAGCAGGAAGGACTGCACATATGCGACCCACTATGCAGAAAAGCCTCCAGGGGGTGGCCGGATGTTTTGTTTCTCCATTCCTTGCCCACTTTGTTGATGTGTGCTTTCATTTGCATTCCAACAGGAACAGCCTTAAGGGAGGGGTAGTGAGGCTGCTTAGAGGTAGGCAGTTGGTGCTCACAGGCCAGCAGGGCCTCCTGGTGCCTCACTAACAGTGCATTTGCACCTGGGGTGCTGGGAAGCCTCTGGGCAGTGCCCATATGGTTTGGAGCTCTGTGACATGGCCAGGTACTAGGTGCCTCCTGCTGACTTGAGCCAGTGTTCCAACTGGAGTTGCCATAGCAAAAAGGGCACAGGGCCCCTTGGGGGTTTGCTGTAAGTTCTCACTAGTTCTCACAGGCCTTTGGGGATGCACAGGATGTGTAGAGCCGCACATCCCTCCCCTGACCATTCTGCTGGGAACGGCTTGGGCCAGGGTCCTAGGCAAATACACTTTCCACCTCCCCTCCTGCTCCATCTTCCCACATCCTGGTTGAACCCGTGTGACACAGCTCCCCACCGCCTCTGCCCTTGCCAGTCCTGGAAGTGGCTGGTGTATGGATCCGCCACCTCTCTCACAATCAACCTCATCTCTCTTGCTGAGAGCATAAGGGAGATACAAGATTAGCAGGTCAGCGAATCTGGGCATCTCCTTTCTGCGCTAGTGTCTGCTTAACTCTTGTCTTCCCGCTTGCCTTGGCCACTCTGGCCCAGATCCCTGCCTGCTACTTCCTGCTATTGAGCAGCCAAGGATTATACTGGCTAGAGGCAGGAGCTGGCAATCCTGGTGCCCGTGGCTCACAGCCATATGTTTAAGGCTCCTTCAGGAAGCTCTGCGAAGACACTAGGGAAAGTGATATCTGACCCTTCCCTGCCTCGACCAAGGCACACTAGCACCCAGCAACAGTATTCATAGGCGTCATTGTCACTGTCATGCAGATCTCCATGAGCAAAGGCAGCTAGGTATCCCGGGCCTCAAGTCCGGAGACCTTTGTGCAGAGGACAGCACAAAAGGGGAGACTTTGCCAAATGATTGGTGTCTGGGAACTTCAAATAAGCAAGTAAACATGCACACAATTGGAACTCCCTATGTCCAACCTCATACATGACACACTCATACAACCGCACATGAACAAAGAATTCCTCATAGGCGAGATGACTCTCTCTCTCTCTTTCTCTTTCTCCCTTCCCGCCACCTCCACATGCTCACTCATAACACACTGTGCCGGGTCCTCCTGGATCTACATCCACATACCTATTTACACATACACAGACTTTGGCTTAGTAAGCACACCCATGTACAGCATCAGGAACAAACACACACGAATGTAAGCAAGCACGGGCACACATATGCACATTCGAGCGCACCCAGTACACAGTGGCTTGGAAGGTGCTAAAGGGTTTCAGGGGACTGTCCTACTTGCTCAAGTCAAGGGTGATATTCTTGTGGTGGGCGTGGCTAAGGAGCCCAGCGCTGCTTACTGGCCAGTCCATTGGCACTTGTGCCTCCCGCTGCTGTCCTCACCAGTATCCTGTTCCCTCAACCATGCAGCTTGGGTGACCTGGGTAGCAACAAACTTTGGGGGAAGAAATCAAGGGAGAAATGGGAATGCAACAGGACCACAGGATTAGGCCCCCAGTAGTGCCCCAACCTGGGAAGGCATTCATTACCGCTCAGGTCTACACCAAGAAGCATGGAGCTGCAAGCAGAGAGCGGGGCAGGCCTGTGTGCCAGAATCCCTTGCCTCTTCTTCCTTCTCTTGGTCCCAAGGTGGTGGGGTGCCCATCGTGATCGTCCAACCTCGCCTTTCTTGTATGGTGCAAGTCAGTTCGCTTTTTGGCAGGAACTGACCAGGAGGGCCTCCTAACGGAGGCTCAACCTGCCCACCTTGATCTTGGGTCTGCTACTTTTGCTTCTTCACAGGAGCCAGCGGATCAGCTTAGGAGATCTCCATTTTGTAAGTCTTTTAAATATCAGGCCTGTGTGTATTGTTTCTTCTGTTTTATTGGAATTGTTTTACCTCTTGTTATTTTGTGGACTGCACAACTGACAAGACTGATAGGCATGGGCAACGTCCCTTCCACTCCCGTGGACTTGACTTTAGCCCACTGGAAGGAAGTTACTCACAATAATAGTGTAGAGATCAAGAAACGAAAGTGGGTGACTCTCTGCTCTTCTGAGTGGCTCACTTTCAAGATGGGTGGCCACCAGAAGGGACTTTTGACTTGAGTACAATTCTCAAAGTAGAGGACTATGTTTTTAATTCCTTACATAGTCACTTCGAAAAAGTTGGTAGATATCACCTTCTCTGGGCCCCTCCCGTGAGTCCGTCCCTTCTCCTTTTGTGTGAAAACTCATTTTGTTTTTTAAACACAAAGAGAAGTTCAACCACCTGTCACTCATTGTCTCAATTACTTGTGGTAATACTCAGTTAGCTGCTGTTACTGTGGTGGCACTTACTAAAAACTTCATAGAGTATATTAATCAGCTATAATGTCATGATAGTATTACCATATTACTGTACAGTATTAGAAAACAGATACACAGCAGATAGTGCTTAGAAAATTTCTAAGTACTGTATGTAAGCATTTAGGTTCTTTTTTTTTTTTTTGGCCAGTCCTGGGCCTTGGACTAATGATTTCTCATTAGTATTACCAGGAGGGTTATATACTTAATTTAATGTTGTTTTTATTTTGCCAGTTCTGAGGCTTGAACTCAGGGCTTGAGCACTGTCCCTGAGCTGCTTTTATTCACACACACACACACAGCACTACTTCCACCTTTTTCTGTTTATGTGGTGGGGAGGAATGGAACCCAGGGCTTCATGCATGCTAGGTGAGCACTCTGCCGCTAAGCCACATTGCTAGTCGAATATGTTGGGTCTATTTATGATTGTTCATTATGCCAGTCCTGAGGCTTGAACTCAGGGCTTGGGTGCTGTTCTTGTGCTGAAGGCTAGCAGACTATCATTTGAACCACAGGTCCACTTCCAGCTTTTTTTGGTAGTTATTTGGAGATGAGTCTCATAGACTTTCCTGCCTGGATGGATTTGAGCTGTGAGTCTCAGCTCATAAGCTTCTGAGAAGTTAGGATTACAGGTGAGAGCCACTGGCACTTAGCAGCTACTTTTTTGATTTTGTTGTTGTTGTTTTTACAAACTGATTGTAAAGATAAATTACAATATTTTAAGTGATGAACTGCTTTTCCTAATTCAAGTATTTTGGCATATTTTCTAGTTAATCAGTTATGTAGATGTAAAACATTACTTGGAAGATTGTTTATGTGTTTATTATGTGGAAGACAGCAATTTGCTTTCCATAATCGTTCATTCACTTGTGAAATATCTTTTCCTTCTGTAAACCAGTCTAAAGCTACAAAAATAGGTATTGAACTATTAGAATCTTATTAAACCATGTATTGTGCTCTCTCTCCTCTCCTCTCCTCTCCTGTCCTCCCCTCCCTTCCCCCTCTCCTCCCCTCCACTCCTCTCCCCTGTCCTCCCCTTTTCTCTCCTCTCCTCTCCCACCACCTGTAGTAACAAGGTTTGAATTCAAGGCTTCATCCTGGCATGTATGCCCACTCAGCTGGTATTCTGCCACTTACACATCTAGCCCAGCATTTCACTGGTTAATTGGAGATGGAGTCTTTTGGACTTTACTGAATGGGCTGGCTTTGAACCCTGACCCTCTGCATCTCAGCTTGCTGAGTATCCAGGTTTACCGGTATGAGCCCCAGGTGCCTGGCTAAATCATGTGTTTTAATTTTAACACATTTTGTTATGTTCAATGTACATGGCTTAGAAATACATAATGACAGTAGTTTGTATGCAGCAAACTACATTATTCTTAGAGAATTAGAGAACTAGAGTGCACATTTTGGTATTGAGATTTTCTTTAAAAAAATAAATGAGTAGAACCCTTGAAAGGACAATGAAATATAATATGATGGTCCCATATGTATATGAAGAAGTGTGATGTAAAACACAATGAGTTGCATGGTCCTAGATGCTATGAATTCTGAGGATCCAACAATGAGGTGTGAGCTTTCATACAGCTCGGCTTTCTAAAAATTGTTGGTAATTGATCTTACATTAATTATCTCATTTCATTCCTAAAACATCCTGAATATTAGATCGGGTATGTATTGAAATCATAATTTGCGTATAAGAAAACATGGCTTAATGTATGGATCTGTGACCCCTCTGTATATCACTTTGACAATAAATAAGTAATTATATATATATTTTTTTTTTAAAAAAAGGAAAACACATTGAGAGGCTGCTGGCTACTCCAAGTGGAGGTGATGGTGTCTTTATAATTATAAGGCTGAGTTTTTTGCTGGCACATGGTAGCTGTGAGGATTATTCTAAAATAAGATTCCTGATCAAAGATGGCCTTTAGAACTTTTGATAACATTGAAAACTACTAGGTCTATCATGATTGCTCTCAACCAACTAATTATGCCTATTTAGAAGTAATAATTATATGAGAGTTCAGCATTTTCCATTTTCTGAAAAACAAGAAATGTAAGGTTAGACTCATTTTCTCTATACTGATGATGATGTAGGAGCTCAATGTAGTTCAGTGCCAATGTGATCCTTTTAAATAGGACCATATGAAGTTCTGCCTGATGCTTTGCTCATTTGAGCTAAATTTAAAAATTGAAGTGTTAGGGTCTTTTTTTAATAAGTTAGCAACATATTTCTAACAAATTTTTAATCTTTTATTGGAAAACTAGCATTTTGTGGATTCTTTGTTGTTGTTATTGTTTGTGGGGCATGAACGCAGGTGCTGACCCTGAGTTCACTCACTATGTTCCTTTCTCTCTTTCTTTCTTCCTCTCTTTCTTTTCTCCCTTCCTTCCTTCCTTCCTTCCTTCCTTCCTTCCTTCCTTCCTTCCTTCCTTCCTTCCTTCCTTCCTTCCTTCCTTCATTGCCAGTCCTGGACTCAGGTCCTGAGCACTGTCCCAGGCTTTTGTTTTTGTTTTGCTCAAGGCTAGTACACTACCACTTGAGCCATTGCTCCACTTCTTGCTTTTTGCTATATGTGGTGGTGAGGAATTGAACCCATGGCTTCATGTATACAAGGCAAGCACTCTACCACTAGGCCATATTCCCAGCCCTTCTTCCTTTCCTTTCAAGGCTAGTCCTCTGTCTCTTTGAGCCACAGTGCCTCTTCCAGGTTTTTGTTTTTGTTTTTTTTTGTAGTTAATTGGAGATGAGTCTCTTTAACAGACATTCTTGTCTTCACTGGCATTCAACCATGATCCTCAAAGGTCAGCCTTCTGAGTAGCTAGGATGATAGACAGGCATGAGCCACCAGCACCCTGTACATTGGGACACTTCTAAAATGTATGTCTTATGCTTAAATACCTCTTCTCCACTGCCTTATGGAAGGAGCCCAAATTGACCCCAGCTTCTTTTTAATTTTCACAATGCTAATGGCATTCAGCAGCAGGAATTCCTGGTTTCTAGAGAGTTGTTCTCTTCCTGTGTTCCTGTCTCTGTCTCTTCTTCCTGGAATCTTCCCCATTGGTATCTGCCTGTCAAATGGCTACCCATTCTTAATGAACTACTCAGATGTGAAGTTGAAATGATAAATCTTTGCTTTCCTTGGCCAGCCCCGCCCCACCCTGGCGGTTTCCTGTTGTTTCTGCTTGGGGCACTGGAAGGCTCAGGCCAGGGCAGGACGGGCGATGGATGGGGGGCTGGGTGGGGCAGAGCGGACAGGCGGGACAGAGGCAGTGGAGTCAAAACAGGGTAAAATGATACACGGGTGTGCAATTTGCAAGCTGGGGGTTCTGGGTGCTGAGTGCTAAATACTAGGTAGCTGGGTGCTGGGTACTGGGTGCTGGGTGGCTAGGGGCTGGTTACTGGGTGTCTGGGTGCTAGGTACTGGGTGCTGGGTGGTTGGGTGCTGGGTGACTGGGTGCTTGGTAGCTGGGTGTTGAGTAGCTGGATGGTGTGGTCTGAGTAGTTGGGTGCTGGGTACTGGTTAGATGGGTGCTGGGTGCTAGGTACTAGGTGCCTGGGGTCTGAGTAGCAGGGTTCTGGGAACTGGGTGCTCAGTAGCTGGGTACTGGGTGCTGGCTAGCTGGGTGGCTGGGTTCTGGGTGCTGGGTACTGGGTGCTGGGTAGCTGGGTACTGGGTGCTGGGTGTCTGGGTGCTGAGTAGCTGGGTGCTGGGGGCTGGTTGGCTGGGTGCTGGGTACTGGGTGATGGGTGCTGAGTGGTTGTGTCCTGGTGCTGGGTGGCTGGGTACTAGGTGCTGGATTAGGTGCTGGATAGCTGGGTAGCTGGGTGGCTGGGTGCTGAGTAGCTGGGTACTGGGTGCTGGGTGTCTGGGTGCTGAGTAGCTGGGTGCTGGGGGCTGGTTGGCTGGGTGCTGGGTACTGGGTGATGGGTGCTGAGTGGTTGTGTCCTGGTGCTGGGTACTGGTTGGCTGGGTACTAGGTGCTGGATTAGGTGCTGGGTAGCTGGGTAGCTGAGTGGCTGGGTGCTGAGTAGCTGGGTACTGGACGCTGATTGGCTAGGTACTAGGTACTGGGTGCTGGGTGGTTGGCGGCTGGGTGCTAGGTACTGGGTTGAGTAGCTGGGTGGCTGGGTGCTGACTAGCTGGATGCTGAGGTCCAAATAACTGGATACTGGGTGCTGAGTAGCTGAGTGCTGGGTTGCTGGGTACTTGGTGCTGGGTACCTGGGTGGTGAATAGCTGGGTGCTGGGGACTGGGTGCTGGGTGGCTAGGTACTGAGTCGCTGGGTGCTGGGTACTGGTTGGGTGCTTAGTAGTTGCATGATGGGTAATGGGGGCTAGGTGCTGAGTAGCTGCATGCTGAAGGCTGGCATCTGGGTGCTGAGTAGCTGGGTGCTGGGTGGCTGGGTGCTGGGTACTGGGTAGCTGGGTACTGGCTGGCTGGGATGCTGGGTACTGGGTGCTGGGTGGCTGGGTGCTGAGTAGCTGGGGACTGGATGCTGATTGGCTGGGTGTTGGTACTGGGTGCTGGGGGGTTAGGTGCTGGGTGGCTGGGTACTTGGTAGCTGGGTAGCTGTGTGGGTGGCTGGTTGCTGGGTAGCTGGGTAGTGGGTGGCTGGGTGCTGGGTACTGGTTCGCTGGGTGCTGAGGGCACTGAGGGTTGAGTACCTGGGTGCTCAGTACTGGGTGCTGAGTAGGTGAGTGCTGGCTGGGTACTGGGGGTTGGGGTGCTGAGTACCTGGGTGCTGAGGGCTGAGAACCTGGGTGGCTGGGTAATGGGTGCTGGGTGCTGAGTAGCTGGGTGCCGGGTGGCTGGGTGCCGGGCCGGGATTCGAGCCCCAGTCCCCCTCCTCCCCGCCCTCCCCTAGGCCCCTTGCCTGTCCGTGTGTCCGTCTCTCTCTCAGTTGTCCCTGTGTCCACCCGTCTGTCTGTCTGCCTCGGTTTCCCTGCCCATCCGTCTGTCCGTCTGTCTGTCCCCAGGCCTGGGACCCTGTGCGCCTGTCGCTCTGTGCGTCCGTCCATCTGTCTACGTTCATTGGTCCCTGTCTGTCCGTCCATCGGTCTGTCTCCTTGTCTGTCTGTCCGTCTGCCCATCTGTCTGTCCATCTGTCTCTCGCTGCATGTCAGTCTGTCCATCTGTCTCCCTGTTCGTCCATCTGTCCGTCTGTCTGTCCATCCGTCTGTCTGCCGTCCGACTGTCTCTGTGTCTGTCACACTGCTTGTGTGTCCGTCTGTGTGTCCGTCTGTCTGTCTGTCCGTCTGTCTGTCCATCTGTCTCTCTCCCTGTCTCCCTATTTGTCCATCTGTCCTCCCTGTTCGTCCGTCTGTGTCTCTGTCTTTCCATCTGTGTCTTTTCGTCCATCTGTCTGTCCATCTGTCCGTCTGTCAGTCTCCCTGTCCATCCGTCCATCTATGTCTGTCTGTCCATTTGTCCGTCTCCCTGTCTGTCTTTCCATCTGTCCGTCCATCCGACTGTCTCCTTGTCTGTCTGTCTGTCTGTCTCCCTGTCTGTCTATCTCCCTGTCCATCTGTCTGTGTCTCTCTAGCTGCCTGACTGTCCCACAGCCGGTCTAACCGTCTGTCTGTCTGTTTGTCTGTCTGTGTTAGTTCCTGTTCCTGTCTGTGTGTCTCCCTCCCTGTCTCTGTGTCCACCCGTCTGTCCGTCTCTCCCTTCCCCTGTGGGCAGCCGAAGCGACAGACAGTGAGCCAGGCCCTGCGGGCCAGAGAGTGACCAAGCACCCAGCACCCCTCACGGAGGCACGGGAGGAGGACTGAGCGCCTAGCACACACACAGGAGGACTGAGCACCCAGCACCTCGTGTGGAGGAACGGGAGGAGAACTGAGCACCCAGCGCCTCCTGTGGATTCATGGGAGGAGGACTGAGCATGCAGGCCCTCGTGTGGGACACAGGACTAACTGCCCAGCACCCACATGAGAAGACTGAGCACCCAGCACTTTGTGTGGAGGCACGGGAGGACTGAGCACCCAGCACCTCATATGCAGACACCGGGGGAGGACTGAGCACCCAGCACTAACAAAGGAAGACTGAGCACCCAGCACCTTGTGTGGAGACGCCAGGGGGGACTGAGCACCCAGCATCTTGTGTGGAGATGCCGGGGGAGGACTGAGCACCCAGCACCCACGCAGGAGGACTCAGTACCCTAACCCTGGGTACGTGTGTGCATGCGGGGGGGGGGGGCTGGGGTGACCCGGGCGGCGCCATGATCAGGGCCCAGGCTGCAGGCTCAGTTCCACCACGGGCCATGGCTCCGCCTCCTCCTCCTCCTCCTCCTCCTCCTCCTCCTCCTCCTCCTCCTCCTCCTCCTCCTCCTCCTCCTCCTCCTCCTCCTCCTCCTCCTCCCAGCCCTACCTGCCTCAGTGTCTGTACCTTTTGGCTGGTTTCACTCAGATTATGGCCAGAGAATGGCTGAAGTAAATAACAGGAAGGAAGAAAGGAAATGTATGGTGATTAGCAGTTCTTTGAGGGAAATGTTTACCTTTATTCACAAACAGTGTATGTGTTGGTAGTTTTCCTATTGCCAGAGAAAGAGAGTGTTGATTTTAAATGTTAGTTTTTAACATGAGAATCTTAAGCATTATATGTCATAACTCTAAAAAATGTTAGGTGTTTCAGAATCTTTCAAAATTATTTATTGTCTTTTTTCTCCTTTATTGTCAAAGTGAAGTACAGAGGGGTTACAATTTCATATATAATGCAGTGAGTACATTTCTTGTCCAACATGTTAACTCCTCCTCCCCTCCACATGCCTACCTCTTCCCTCCTGCTTCCCCTTCCACCCACGAGTTGTATGGTTGGTTTACACCAAATGGTTTTGTGAGTATTGTGTTTGGAGTTGTTTGTATTTTTATCTTTGTCTATTGATTTTGATATTTACTTTCTCTTCCCTAGCTCTAATACACGTATATACAGTATCCAGGGTGCTCAGATGAGATACAGTGATAGTGGGGGTAAAACCACAGGAAGGGAATACGAGAGAAAATAAAAAGGGTACGGATTCATATCGCATGTTGAAAATAATTACAATAATGATATACCACTTGTTTCCATAACATGGAGCTCATTTCACTTAGCATCATCTTAAGTGTCCATAAGGGCATAGCTATTGGGCTATTATGACTTCGGCTTTGACTAGCCTAAACATGTACTAATTATTCCAAAAACATGTACTAATTATTCCAAGCACCCAGCACCCCTCACGGAGGCACGGGAGGAGGACTGAGCGCCTAGCACACACACAGGAGGACTGAGCACCCAGCACCTCGTGTGGAGGAACGGGAGGAGAACTGAGCGCCCAGCGCCTCCTGTGGATTCATGGGAGGAGGACTGAGCACCCAGGCCCTCGTGCGGGACACAGGACTAACTGCCCAGCACCCACATGAGAAGACTGAGCACCCAGCACTTTGTGTGGAGGCACGGGAGGACTGAGCACCCAGCACCTCGTATGCAGACACCGGGGGAGGACTGAGCACCCAGCACCTTGTGTGGAGACGCCAGGGGGGACTGAGCACCCAGCATCTTGTGTGGAGATGCCGGGGGAGGACTGAGCACCCAGCACCCACGCAGGAGGACTCAGTACCCTAACCCTGGGTACGTGTGTGCATGCGGGGGGGAGGCTGGGGTGACCCCGGCGGCGCCATGATCAGGGCCCAGGCTGCAGGCTCAGCTCCACCACAGGCCATGGCTCCGCCTCCTCCTCCTCCTCCTCCTCCTCCTCCTCCTCCTCCTCCTCCTCCCAGCGGAGGACAGGGGGAGATGCACGGCTGTCCAGCTGTCCGTGTGTCCATCCGCCCATCTCTTTGTCTGTCCGTCTGTCTCCCTCTGTGTCTGTCCGTCCATCCATTTGTCCATGTGTCCGTCTGTCTCCAGGTCTGTCTGCCCGTCTGCTCATCTGTCCATCTGTCCATCTGTCTGTCTCCCTGTTTCTCCGTCTGTCTGTCTGACCATCTGCTCAGTGTGTTTGTCCGTCTGTCTCCAGGTCCATCTGTCCATGACTGTCTGTCTCCCTGTGTGTCTCACTGTGTGCTCATCTGTCTGTCCGTCTCCCTCTCTTGTCTATCTGTCTCCATGATGTCCATCTGTCCATCCGTCCATCTGTGTCTTTTTGTCATCTGTCTGTCTCCAGTTCTGTCTGTCTGTCTCCCTGTCCACCTGTCTGTCTGTCCTGCTCATCTTTGTCCCTGTCTGTCTGTCTGTCCATCTGTCTGCTGTGTGTCTGTCTGTCCGTCTCCCTGTCTGTCTGTCTCCATGTCTGTTTGTCCATCTGTCTGCCTGTCTCTTGTCCATGCCTGTTTGTCCTGTTTGTCTGTCTCCAGGTCTGTCCATCTGTCTCCCAGTCTGTCTGTCTGTTCATCTGTCCATCCATCTCCCTGTCTCCCTGTCTGTCCGTCCGTCTGTCTTCATGTCTGTCCGTGTCTCGATTCCCATCGCTGTCTGTCTGTCACCGCCCAAGCCCCCAGCCCCCCATGTCCCTCTGTCCCTCCGTCCGTCCGTCTGTCCATCTTCACCAGTCAACTTGTCGCTGACACAGGGAACGCGGGCGCTCAGGAGCCTGCAGGGCAGACGGACGGGCGGGTGGATGTGGGCTCGAATCCCGGCCTCCCGCATGGCCCACAATGGGTTGCGTTCCCCCCCCCACCCTGGGGGCCCCGGGTTCAGATTCCTGCTCACCTCTGACAGCCCCAGCCCAGGCCCAGCGACCCCAGTGCTGCCGAAGCAGCAGGTGCATCATGGCTGGCCCGGCGGGGACCCTTGAAACCTCCGACCGTGTGGGTGTGCACACACTCGGGGAGGAAGGGATGGGAGGGGGAGGGGTCACATGAAGTGGGGAGGGAGGGACACGTGACCCTCAGCTCCTTGCCCCAGCCCTCCCCACACGACTCCTCCTGCAAAGGCTCCCCCCCCATGTGAGGCCTCTGAGGACACTTCAAATCGCCACCTATCCACCCACAGGCCCAGAATGGTCTTGGGGACACTTGAAACCACCCCCCCACCCAGATCCCCATTCCCCCGGGGACACTTGAAACCGCTGTGGGGACACTCAAAACTGCCCTACATCCACTCACAGGCCCAAGGTTTTCGTGGGGACACTGGATACCGCCCTCCATCGATGCACACGCCGAGGGTTGCCTTGGAGACACTTGAAACCACCCCCTAAAGAACTGCCCCCATCATGGGACACTTGAAACTGACCCTCACCCAGACCCCCTCCCCTTGGGGACACTTGAAACCGCCCTCCATCCACCCACAGGCCCAGGGTTGCCTTGGCGACGCTTAAAACCGCCCCCTACAGAACCACTCCAACCCGGGGACACTTGAAACCGCCCTCCATCCACCCACAGGCCCAAGGTGGTCCTGGTTACACTTGAAACCACCCCCCCAAGAGCCCCTCCCCATTGGGATACTAGAAAACACCCTTGGGACACTTGAAACCGCCCTGGGTACACTTGAAACCACCCACCACAGACCCCTGCCCACCCTGGAGACACTTGAAACGAATCGCCCCAGACCCCTTCCCCCGGGAACACTTGAAACCGCCCTCCATCCACCCACAGGCCCAAAATGGTCCTGGAGACACTTGAAACCACCCCCACCCAGAATCTCTACTCCTGGGGACACCTGAAACCTCCCTGGGGACAGTTGAAACCGCCCTCTGCTCCCCAAACTCCACCGTGTTGCTCCAGGAGCCCTAGGTCAGGGTGCGGGCTTCCCTGGCCCGGATGCACAGGCCCGGTGAGGCCCGGGTTCGAGGCCTGGCAGGGCGTAGGTGTTGTCTGAGCCTCCCAAGACCTCAATGTGGGGGGAGACTCGCCATGGGGCAGGGGTAAACTGAGGCACGGGGCGGTTCCAGGAGCACTCACCGGGGAGTCCTGGGAGACCAGCTGGCCACCATGCTAAAAGAACAGATCACAGGCCTCAGTCAGCACTGACTGCGGGGCAGGGTGCTGGACCGTGTACTTCTGGGTGATGTGCTTAGTACTCCCACGTGCTGTGTGGAGTACTCCCCAGTGCTGGGCTGAGTACTCCCATTTCACACTAATCCTGAAACCCACCTCTCCCAACCAATACTGGACTGAGTAGTCCAGGGTGCTACAACCAGTACTCCCTGGTGCTGGACTGAGTACTCCCGGGTGCTGCACTGAGTACTCCCATCCCTCCCCGGTGCTGGACTGAGTACTCCCATCCCACACCAATCCGGAACCCCACCCCCTCCTGAACGTTGCTGGACTAAATACTCCCCGCCAGTGCTGGACCGAGTACTCCCGGGTGTTGCACTGAGTACTCCCATGCACAGGGGCAGCTGGTACCGGAAGTCGTACTTGCTCCACTGCCTCCAGGTCCTGTGTGGCTCCCACCATACCTGCCAGCCCCGGGGGCCGCAGGCAATGCTCACGTTTCACAGGGGGTCAAAGTGTTCTGAAAACTGCCACAGATGAATGGAGGGACACCGGGTGGGGTGGGGGGGCTCGAAACTGCCCTCGGTGGTGCCAGGGATACTTGAAACTGCCCTTGTGGGTCTTGGGGGACACTCAAAACTGCCCTGGATGCTCATGGGGACAGTGGAAACCGCCCTCCATCCACCAAGGTGCTCGTGTGGACACTTGAAACCGCCCTCAGCGGTCTCGGGGACACTTAAAAACCGCCCTGGATGGTCCTGGGAAAACTTGAAGCTGCTTTTGGGGGTCATGGGGAACCCTTGAAATCGCCCTAGGTGGTCTTGGGGATATCTGAAACTGCCCTCCATGCACCAAAGTGCTCGTGGGGATACTTGAAACCACTCTCGGTGGTCTCGAGGACACAAATCCGCCCTCAGTGTTCTTGGGGACACTTTAAACTGCCCTTGGTGGTCTCTGGGATACTTGAAACCGCCCTGGGTGGTCCAGGGGGTACTGGAAACCACCCTCACCAATTTCACAGGCATAGAGCCAGGCGTCCAGGAAGTGGACGGGGCCAGCGGGGCTCGAGCCGGTGACCAGGGCGTAGGTCTGGGCCCAGAGGCCAGCAAGATCGGGGAGAATGCAGCCCACCTGGAGGCCGGACTGGCACATGTCGGCCAGCACTCATGGTACAGGCCGGTCCTAGGGAGTGGTGGGGCAATAGAAACTCACAATGGCCGAAGGGGGGGGACATTAGAAACCGAAAATGGCCAACAGAGGTGGCATTACAAACTGACAATGCCAAAGAGAGGCGTTAGAAACTGACAATGGCGGGATGAGCGGGGAACATTAGAAACCGACAATGGTGCGGAGGGGGCATTGAAACCGGCAGGGGTGGCCCCACCTGGAGTCCGGATCCTGAAGGAATACTGTGTCCCCCGCGGTGCCTGCGGCCCCAGTGCCCATGAGCAGTTCAGGGCCTGGGCCTCGAAGACATAACACACAAGGCCTGGGGAAAGGACATGGCGGGGGGGGAGGGTGGAGGGTGGAGGGCCTGTGGGGAGACTTACCCCTGACCCTTCAACCCCACGACCTCTGACCCTTCAACCCCAAAACCCCTGACCCTTCAACCCCATGTCCCCTGAACCGTCAACCCATGACCCCTGACCAGTTCAACCCCATGATTCCTGAACTTTCAACCCAATGACCCCTGAACCTTCAACATATGACCTGTGATCCCTGACCCTCGATCCCCCCCCCCTACCCGGAACCTCAGGACCTCACCCGGGTTTGTGAACCCCAGGCCTTTGGTCAGGGGCCTCCTGGCCACAGTGAGTGTAACCTCAAACTCGACTCCCTGGTACCACAGGAGATCCCAGAATTCGCAGCTACATTGTCCGACGGGGACCTTGGAGAGCGGGGGGGTCGGTGCCTTGACATAAACCGGAACACCTGGGAGATCCATTCGTCCATCCATGCCTCAACTTAGCCCCCGGAACACCAGGGAATGTGGGCCAGCCCACCCCTGCCTCAGTTTACCCCACCGCCCCCACCATTGGCCTCTCAGGGTGGGGGCCTGGTGTCTCCGTCGTGCCTCGATTGCCCCAACTGTCCAGCAGTGTGACCGACCCCTTGTTCGGGTTCACAACGATGCACCGGGCCTCTGTGGTGGTGGCCACACAGTGCCAGCTTAGCCTGTGGCTCCTGGAGTCGAAGGTCAGGCCCAGGTCAGGTACAGGGTCAGGGGTCGCAGGGCCCAAGGTTGGGGGGGTCTCAGGGGTCAGGAGGGCGCGGGGAAGCTTCCAGAAGATGGTGTGGGAGTCTCTGGTTGGGTTGGGGGGTCACGAGGAACAAAGGTGAGAAGTCAGGATCATCCATACAAGGGTACTGTGTTCGAATCCTCCCTTGGGCTGATGGAGGAACCAGAAAGGAGGTGAGTTACCCGGATGAGCTTCAGCCATGAGGACGAGGAGGAGGAGGAGGAGGAGGAGGAGGAGGAGGAGGGGGAGGAAGATGGAGGCTGCAGACCAGGGGAGGATCAGGGCAGGAGGCCTGGACCTGGAGAGCACTGTGGAGAGAGCAATGGGGATGGGTGGGTGGGTGGGTGGGTGGATGATTGGGTGGATGGGTGGAAGAGTGGGTGGATTGATCGGTGGGGGGGTGGATGGGTGGGTGGATCTATGGGTGGGTGGATGGGTGGATGGGTGGGTGGATGAATGATGGGTGGGTAGATGGGTGGGTGGATGGTTGGGTGGGTGGGTGGATGGATGGGTGGGTGGGTGGATGGATGGGTGGGTGGGTGGATGGGTGGGTGGATGGATAATTGGGTGGGTGGGGGATGGGTGCTTGATCTCATCCCTCTCTCCTTCCCCCTCCCTCTCCTCCCTGGTGGCCCCGGGGGCTTTCACACTCACTGCAGGCCATTGGCACATCGGGTCGGGTGTGGGGCAGCCAGGGTGCCCGTCTTGGTTCCGGGGGTTTGGGCTGTCAGGTGTGGACCCCCGGGTGGGTGTTCTGGGGAGCTTGGGGCGGCTGGGCCCTGACGTTTCTGGGCTCCGGACGGGGAGTGGATGCCGCTTCCCCTTTCTCGCTTCTCCTGGGGGTTTCCTGGCTCCTGGGCATCTCATTCTCCTTTCTCGGGGATGGGGAAGCCAAGGCGGCACCCCGGTGAGGACAGGCCTTGGGGCCTCGGGGGTGCGGGTGCCATGCACAGACAGACAGACAGACAGACCTGAGTCCTCCTTGGGTGGTGGTGCTGGGTGCTGAGTCCTCCTGGGTGGTGGTATTGTGTGCTGAGGCCTCCTGGGTGGTGGTATTGAGTGCTGAGTCCTCCTTGGGTGGTGGTGCTGGGTGCTGAGTCCTCCTGGGTGGTGGTATTGTGTGCTGAGGCCTCCTGGGTGGTGGTATTGAGTGCTGAGTCCTCCTTGGGTGGTGGTGCTGGGTGCTGAATCCTCCTTGGGTGGTGCTGGGTGCGTCTCCCAGACAGAGAGACACAGTCCAGTCGGAGGAATGGAGGGGCGGACAGAGGGACGGACATGTGGATTGGGAGACGGAAAAGGAGGGACGGGCGGACACACGGACGGAGAGAGGCGCAGACACACAGACAGACGGACAGACAGGACAACATAGAGACAGACAGGGAGACAGACAGACGCACAAGAGATGGACAGACAGATGGACAGGGAGACAGACACATAGACAGACAGATGGATGGACAGATGCAGGGGGCCCTGCACCCCGGGCGCTCTCCTGACCAGCAGGAGAGGCAAGGAGGCGCGCCCCTCCCCGCCGAGGGTGAACCCAGAATAGGTAATAAGCAGCAAGTCGCCCGCACGCAGCCCAACCCAACCTTTATGCCACAGTTAGATGGTCAGTCGACTTGGGCAGAGTTCAAGACCGCTCTCTGTTTATTGGCGCGAACCCCATCTTAAGTATGGGCAATGGCAGCAGGAAGAGGAGGGGTGTAACATACCTAGTCAGGGGCTACGATTGGCGGTCGGAGCTGTCCGTCAAGGGTGGAAGGCCATGGGACCTCCCTAAGGGGCGGCCTGAGTCTATGTCACTACCAGCAGGACCACCCCAGGTTACTGCCTAGAGCTGCCTTCCAGTTCCGGACCCTGAAGGCAGGCGGGGTTAGCCAGGATCCCTCTCCCCGGAGGCGGTGCAACAGTCACACAACTCCAGGGCGTGCACAGTCGGGGCCAGGCGGTGCGCCCCACATCTCCTCCTTTTCTGTTTAATAAGCTGGTGGATGTCCTACTCGAGAAAGCGCCTGTCTTAGGTCGTCCCCCCTGAAGGATCTTACCTGTCATTGGCTGGCCATCCTAGCTCGTCGGGCCACCCTGCCTATGAGGCTTGCCAGCCCCAGCAAAGGAACAAGGCGGGAGGAGAGGGGTCTGTGCTCAAGAGGAGGCCCTGCTATTTCTGCCTCACGCCTGTGCACTCTGGTAGGCTGCACATCCTGGAAGGGGCCATGACCAATTTCATAGGGTTCCCAAATGGCTAAAGGCAGCATAATGCTGCCAAACCACCGTTGACTGGACAGCTCTGGCTCATTGCTTAAGAACTAGGGGAAGCCTATTTGCCCTAGCATGGTCAGGTGTAAATACAGAGGCTATATAAGCACAGAGGCAAATGCAAACACAGGTCATGGGGGTCTCTCCCACGAGGAGGAGAGGGTAGGGGAGCCACCAGCATTCCTTCCAGAGGGACCAGCCAACACAGCAAGCCTGCAGCTCCCAATGAACAGTACCCACACCTTGCTCCCTGTTGATCTTGCTAGCACCTGGCACTGGACCGTACATGGGGGGAATGGAGTGGATCGGGTGAGAGAACAGAAACACTTATTTCCTTGAAGCTTAAGAACATAATGGGAGGGCTGAAAGTGAGGAAGTGGGTGGATGGACCTTGAATAAACATTCAGAACCATCTAGTTCTCCTTTCTGTTACAACCTAAAGCCTGCAAGACCAGAGATCTGTCACACAACTCTCCTCTATCTTATTGGCACGAACAGGGTCCGAGGACATGTTAGATTGTTGCAGAGCCATAAATGAAATACTCATTTTCAATACTTGATGCACTTAGGGTACATTTGAAACCCATTTCCCTCTTCTACCTTTACGCTTCTATCTCCCAAACACACCTGAAGCCAAGTTTATCATCCAATTGAGGAGGAAGAGAGCAGAGGAGGAGGAGAGCAGAGGAGGAAGAGAGCAAAGGAGGCGGAGAGCAGAGGAGCTCAGAGGAGTGCAGAGGAGAGCATTATTTATTTTTGTTTGTTTTGCTCCCAGCTGGGAGGAGAGCCACAGGCTGAGGATGGTCCTTGCCTGCGGGTCCCCGTGCTGAGCCCCATACAGGTCCCTCACCGCGCCTGCCTGGCACCTACTCTGCCAACTACTTGTGCAGCCGCCAGGACTGAACTTTGGAGGACTTGTCGCTACTCCTCTGGCCAGTTGTCTTGGCAGGAGGTAGAAGGTGGCCAGAGGACCCCCCCCTTACCATGCTGGTGAAGAAGCCTGTGGGGAAGGGAGCAGGGTGAAAGGCTGGATCTGAAGAACCCAGCCCTTCCAGGCAGCATTGCACCTGTGCCATGCCCCCGTGCACCACCCTGGCCACCCTCCTCTCCGGGGTGGCCATGATTTCGTGTCTGTAACTTGGGGTGAAAACCAACGACCTTCAGGCGAGGATCCTCACCCTGGAATCTGCTAAAAGGGCACCCTCCGTTCCCCTGCTGCCGGAGAAGGCAGATCAGCTGAAGACCATAGTCAGGTGTGTGAGGCTGGGCCTTGCTCGAGGGGGAGTTGCATGTGGATAGAATTTTGCACAGGTTCAGTCAGTCTACAGGATCCACCCTTACTGGTTATACAGTTGATTTGGGATGTGTGAGCCTCTGTGGTATCTATTTATTCAAGTCCCTTCCTTGGTTTCTCTCCAAGTCTGTGTGGAGGATCTTCCCTCTGTCTTCCTTAAGGATTGCATGTTGCAATGGCAGTAGGGGCTTTGCCCGGCTGTTTAGTTTTGTGGAGTCTGGGCTGTCAGCATTCTCAGTTGTATGGAGAATATTCATTGTAATGCTCACATCTGTTTTTCATTTGATAAGGTTAGGCCTTATCAATAGAGAATGGTAAGCACTCTTAAAAGTGAAATAAGCCCATAGATTTAAAAATTCATTTAACTCGGAATTCTTTTCATATTAAAGGTTTTAAAAATTGGGAAAAAAAAAGTTTTCCTTTGTTTTTTTGGAGGGGGAGAGTTAACAGAGGTTGTGTTCAGATATTGATGAATGGAGAATTGAAAGGGATTCCTTTAAAGATGACTTAGACTCCAGTAGGGAGAGGGTAGTTTTTCTGCCAGTGGAGAGATGCAGTAGTTGCAGCCCGAATGTGATAAAGTATGTCTACAACATTGGCTGTTATTGATAGGACACACATTGCCATGAGCTGCATTGTTAGTGCCGGAGTTTTGCCTTGGCTGTGCAGGGAGAGGGTGTGTTAGGTCCTCTCCCTGAGGGCTATATGCAGATGTCCCCACCTAATTAAGTCTCCACCCAGTTACCTGGGTAACCTGCAGACCTGGAGGCAGTTACCTTTCCCTGAGGTCACCTCATAATCCACCTGGCCACACCCCTTGCCCCTGCCCTAGATATAGCAGGGCTGGGTGGGGGTCACGCTCTCTCTTTCTCCCCCCCCCCCTCTCCCTTCTCTCTGGCCATGGATCATCTTGGCCACAGGCCAGCAGTTTGGTAATAAACTTTTCTCTCCTGCCTGAATACCGCGTGGCGTTCTCCTTTACCGGCTACCTACTTTAAAAACCTAACAGGGTGGTGATAGTTGAATAATGAAGAAAGGTATTACCCAAATCTTTCAATCTATGTCAATGTTAAATTGATTTTTAAATTAAAAACAAAATTATGTCTTGAGTACTGTTAGCATTGGCTAAGATCCATGCACTTACATAAATGCTGTTTGTGCAGGCTATCAAACATTATTAACAGCCACAGAGGAAGAGTCCCTGAAGAACTCACAGAACTGGGATACTACTGCTAGCTCTTAATATATCTTCTTTTCCTACAGGAATCCTACGAACACATGGCTAAACTGAGAATCACAAGAGAAACACCTTCTGAGTGCAACTGTCCAGCAGGTAAGAAATGAAACTTAACTAGGTTCCATCTAGGGGAGAGCATTTGCAAACAAACGATCATATGCCTGTCAGGTCTACCTGTAACAGTAACAGAGAAAGAATGCAGACCCAACTTGCTTTAAGAAAATCAACATGTCTCCCTTTGACAGATGGTGAGTAAAGCCACAAATATTATTTTAAGCAGCATACCAGTGTCTGTGAGGGGAAAAAAAAGAGCTAATCACCATGAAAAATATTGGCAAGGGGATATACAAATTTCTTAGTATCCCGGATTGAAAAGTCATCTTCAATTTTATTAAATAACTTCAGTGTTCGTGGTGAACCTGGTCTGAATAGCTGTGAAGCCCTGGTGTCTAATGTTATATTAGTGCAGAGTTTTTTGTGGTTATTATATTCGCAAGTGATCTGACCTGTAGGTAAAAATGAAGACTAAAGGAAATTAGTTCTTTATTTTGTTCTCAGTACCTTGCCAGAAATATTCTTCCATGTTGTCCATTTTTCTGTGTAGTTATAAGAAACCATAGTGACAGTGTGTATTAGAAGGATAGAGACGAAAGGGTAGTGAATGAGCACCCCCACCCCCCACCCCCGAATCATTAAATCTTCATTCAGAGACTTCTGAGCCTTGGTTGTTGTCTGTAGACCTAACAATTTAAAAGCTCTTGGAATATGGCCAGGGGAAGGCATTTAGTGGATCCAATGTTATATAAGGCATCAAAACTCCCATGAATCTCAAGAAGTTCTTTAGATAAACATGGTGAATGTATTTATGAACATTCTAGTTTCTTTCATCCTTATGCATGGAAAATGAGTCTTTTTCTCTCATATGGAAGAGCTCATTTCAATGTAGTCATGTGCTTCATAATGACACTTCAACCCAAGACAGGTCACAAATATAACAGTGGACCCCTAAGATTGTGTAACCTAGTGATGTCATAGCCAGCTTAGTTTGTGTGAGTGAGCTGTGTGATGTTTGCTCAGCAGTGGGATGGCAACAGCACAGCCCTTAGAACACACCCCAGTTATGATTAAGCTGCAGGCGACTGTGAAAAACTTTGCGGCTGCTGTTCACTGCTGGCTCACGCCTGTAATCCTGGCTACTCAGTAGGTGGAGATCTGAGAATTGCAGTTCAAAGCCAGCCTAGTCAGCAAAGTCTATGAGACTCTTATCTCCAACAAACTAAGAAAAAGCTGGAAAAGGCACTGTGGCTCAAGTGGTAGAACGCTAGCCTTGAGCACAGAGAGGCTCAGGGATAGCACCCAAGACCCTGAGTCCAAGCCCCAGGACTGGGGATAAAAAGGACTACTGCCTGTAATTTCTTATAGTTTGCGGTTGGTTTTTGTCTCATGATAACTAGTTCAGGCACAGTTTAGACTTTTCAATTTTCAGGTTATACAGCATAAAAGCTTTTAGTATTTGTATTTAGTATTTGTATTTGACCATCTTTGAGATATATTATTTTTTCAGTGAAGGCTTTTGATGAGAAGACAAAGCGTGGATGTTTGACATTGTGTGTTTCATCCTGAGTAGTTGAGAAAGACCTCAGAAGTAAGATATTCAAGGGAAGAACTTTTCCAGGACAGGAATGAAATCACAGCTGCCCCTGCCCCATAGAGATGATGTTAATTTCCCCGTCAGTGGGTAGGGTAGGTATAGGACTTCACAAATCACACCTGGCAGGAAAGAGCATCTTTTGAATATACAAAAAAATCCAGTACAAGGGCTGTGTGTATGTGGGGAACTTAAATTTAATTTGGAAGATTCATAACAAACTTGGTAAAATGTTGAAAAGTGACCACACCGAGTTCTATTTCCAGAGGAGATACTATTGTTTTTATGATGCTTCATATAGGCCAGTGATTGAACTCTTGTCATCTGGGAGAAAGCTATTATCCTTAAGAGTTTGCTGTATATTCCCTGGGATGATTATTACAGACTTTGTTTTTCCATCTTGCTTTTTTTGGGGTCAGTCCTGGGCTTTGGACTCAGGGCCTGAGCACTGTCCCTGGCTTCTTCCCGCTCAATGCTAGAACTCTGCCACCTGAGCCACAGCGCCCCTTCTGGCCGTTTTCCGTATATGTGGTGCTGGGGAATCGAACAGAGAGCTTCTTGCCACTAGGCCATATTCCCAGCCCTGTTTTTCCATCTTAATGTGATAAATGAATAATAAACAGCAATTCTCTTGGGTTGTTGTTTATTGGTTGCTCTATCACCTGCTTTCCTTCTTGCCACCACTAGAACTCTGCATTACATCAGTTTTTACCTGGCTCCTTGGGAGGGAACTCTGAAGGGGCACATTCAAACACACAGAACCAGATGGGGTTTTTGGTGAGTTACAGAAATAAACTCAGTTCTGCTTGTCCAATAACAAGACATCACCCAAACGCAGGCTTTGTGTTAAAAGATTCTGGAGAAAACCAGCTGATGCAGGATTATCTTAGGGAATGAGCTGGCTGGCCAAAAGGGCTTAGAAAGAAGATATGGCACTTCCCACCTGATTTGGCTGGAACCTCTGTTCGCCATGTGTGACTAAGACTTGTCACCCAGACATCTGTTTGCAGGACAGAGTGAGACAAGTGTGACCTCAACTCAGTTCCTGTGGACACATGCCCATCCATTGAAGTTGACACTCTTGATGACAGGCTGAGTCTCAGAGCCAAGGGTCGGTAGCAAAGAAGCAAATTTGTGTTGTTTGTACTCACTGATGGCTTCTGCTAGAACTCAGGTCTTACTGGGGTTTTCCCAGGTAGCCTCTGTGGGAAGGCTTTGAGGACGATTTATTGAATGGCTTCTCACAGTAGGAGAGGCTCTTTGTGATTTACTTTCTATAACTAGGACAGTTTTAAGTGCTAGCAATCTTAGGATTTGTCCCCTGGGCAGAGGGACTCCAGAGCTAGAAGCCTCATAAGGAATCCAGAATGAGCTGGATATGTCTAGACTGCAATCTTAGATCTGATACTAAATAATGGTGTGACTGTGATCAAATGAATGCACTTCATTTTTTCACCAGGAAAAAAAAAGAGTAGAAATTCCTTCTCCATTGTACGATTTATGTAAATTGTTTGGCATATTAGTGTTTAGAGCTTAAATAATACTTCTGTTTTTTTTGTGTTGGTTTTTTTTTTGTAAGTTTCTCAGAAAGACTAGGCAAATTCTCTTACCACTAAAGCTGCACCCACAGTTCATTAGTCTTTTTCTTACATTCCTTCCTCTGCTCCACAGAGGAACAAGTGGGAAATGTTGCAAAAGTTGCTCAGAACCTAAAGCTAATGTACATGGCGGTTAGTTAAACATCTGTAGGTCATTTATAAAGATAATCTTGCCTGTCAGTATCTCTTGGTGTTGTAGCAGTGGAATTTGGGGTTTTCATGATACCTAGTTTTGTCTCCAAAGTGTTCACAAAAATGACAGGGGAAACAGACCATTTAGACAGAAGCATACCGGGTAGAAAGACTTGGATTTATTGGGCATGGACTTAGTAAAGAGTGTTTTAAAGCTTCAATATGAGATGTTTACCAAAATGAGTGTCTTCTCCATCTGACTCGTAGACCTATTCAAATCAGATTTATTTATACAGTGATATTTATAACATAAAATTGGACAGTCATTATTATATCATCTTTGTCCTCAGTAGAAAGGCATATTTACCTTTTTTGTAAGATCAAGAGACGCTCTAGAAAACCAAAAGAAAATTTTCTTTTAAGAACCCCAAATAATTCATCAAAGCTATGTTTAGCAGACTTGCGTTAGCAATGGCAGAGACAAGGAAATAACAGCTGCTATTTGTGGCTTGATCCCTGTCATACCTGACTGTCTCTAAGAGAGTAACTTGGCTCGTCACTATGGCTACAGAATTCTACTTCAGGTTGTGTTCTTTGGATCTTCCATGAAGTATGCATAAAGCAGGCATATTTACAGAAAGGTTTCTCTGTCCAGCCAATGAAGAACGATGGGAATGGATACACCATTCAAGTGATAAGAACTCATTCATCAGTACCATTGGCCTCCTCAGCCTATTAGGTGTTGAAAAGATATGTCCCAGCCATCCCAGAGGACCATGCAGAGATCATCACAGACAGGAGAAGAAGGTTCAAAAGGAGGTTTATTAGTGGGGCCATAGTTCCCATGGGAGAGGGAGCTACATGGTGTCTGCACCTTATCCAGGTGGCAGCTTCTCTCTCTGGGGGTAAAGGGGAAGTAGATAGGCAGTGAGTAGGAGTGGCTCATTAGGTATGGGTGGATCTGGGGGCTAGTGGGAGGAGCTGAGGACCTGAGGCTAAGGAAATGCAAACAGGTATAAGAACCTCTGTGGTGTCATCCATGAAGAATAGGAAATGAAGAAAGCCACCTTGGCTTTTTCATTCACATGTTACACAATCTTGTGCAAATCATTTCCACATATGGCTTTTTACAAACTGGTCATATCATTGTACGTAAGAGCTGGGCAATAACGACTTAGCATCTTAGTCAATTCTCTACCTAGCATAAATTCTAAACAGTACCAGATTTTGGGATTTTTTTTTGTGGGGGGGCAAATGAGGCAGACTTGCCCTGCATCCTCATGGAGTTTCTAGTTCCATGAAGATGACACCAAATGTTAATTTGAAAAGGACTTTCCATGTGGGATAAGCAAAATCAAGAGGAGTACATTTTGGAGCTTATAACCTAAATCTATGAAATGTTTACAATATGGGAAGTTGTTTAAATGGTTTGGTGGTAGAGAAAGAAAACTTTACTTATGTTTCAGAAATTCATAATAGAAGAAAATATGGCTCCTGAGAAAATCTGTAGGAATGGATACAAAGTTTGTTGGTTGCCTTTTGAATTTCTAAGAATTGATGGATAGGTAGATAAAGGTACACTGGTAGCTGATCTGCTGATATTCCAAATGAAAGAAACATGATATTTTTTTTCTTGGTCATGGGGCTTGAACTCTGGGCCTGGGCTCTGTCCCTGTGCTCTTCAGCTCTACTCCCTGAGCCACTTTCTAAACATGATTTTTAATATAGAATGGACAGCCTGTTCTATATGATGGTAGTCTACTCTATTCTATGAATAGTGAGAATAAAGTTGAGAACTTCTTGTGTGGAGTGTTTAACAGCTACAGGTAAAAAGTGAGACTAGAAGCCATCTGGTGGTGGCTCAGTTATAATTCTAGCTTCTTAGGAGATTGCAATCTGAAGGTTGGGATTCAAAGCCAGCCTAGGCAGGAATTTCCATGAGTCTCTCACCTTCAATAGCCACCAAAAAGCCAAAGTAGAGCTGTGGCTCAAGTGATAGAAAGCCAGCCTTGAGCGAAAAAGTTAAGGGGCAATGCCCAGGCCCTGAGGTCAAGCCCTAGTATGAGCATACACAGAAAGTAGATACTTCTTAAGGTATCCTCTATACTTATGAAATGACTATTTACAAAGTGGGAGTAAATGCCAACAAGCGCAAGTACCCCTCATTCCCAAGTGGGAGCAGTACAGATCCTGGTGATGGATTGAGGACGCCCCAGTATGGTGATGGACATAAATGTTCATGCTTGCTTTGAGATAGAGCACTCTTCCCCCTGGTGTCAGAGCCTTTGTGTTCCTTTGCTAATCCAGTTGACTTGAGCATATAAAACTCCATGTCTTGCTGTATACATTTTCAATGATACAGAGAACAGAAACAGTTTTACCTTAAGAAACTTGAATAAGAAACTTGAGATGGTGAATGTTATGGAAATGAAAATGGCAGATATTCTCCATTCCTGTGACACAGAACAGGGCACAGTGATGAGGGTGCCCCCACGAATATCCCCAGTAAGTCTTTCTCAGGCCTACTGAATCCAAAAGTCTGGACATGACATGCTCAGTGACTTTTCTGCTGAGAGTGGACAAGGACAAGTTGCCTTTTGAAGGGGTGTTCTTGTTCTCTTTTGTCTGCCTTGTTTACAAATGAAGAAGCTAATTCTTCCAATTCTTGCTCTGTGATGCTTGGCTTGGAACTTGAGGCCTTTTCCTTGCTTCATTTAAGCCACTCCTCCAGTTCCTTTTTTTTTTTTTTTTGGCTTTTGAGTTATCTTTGGATAGTCTTTTGGGCTGGCCAGCCCTCCCCTTCCTCTATCTCTTCCACATTTCTCCCTTTTCCTCTGCCCTTTTCACTCTTCTTCCCCTTTAACTCCTCCTCCCCTCCCTCCCCTGCTTTTCATTTGATCAGGTGGTCTCAAGACTGTGCTCCTCCCTACCTCTGTTCCCCAGTATCTGGGAAACAGAAGTGTGCCACGATGTCCGGCTTCCTTTCCCTTTCTCACTGTAGTAATTCCGTTGGTAATTATGTAAAAGGATACCAATACTACATGGAGTTTCAATTCACTGTAGCTTATTCGATGTGTAGGAGCAAGCATTCTTTCAAGGCCACAGTCTGCTCTGCTTCTGATTGCTTTGTAAGGCTGTAAAATCAACTCTGTGACATGACCCAAATGGAAGCCATCCAAGACCTATCATGAAAAACTGCTTGGGTGCCCTCCTTACCACGTTAGAGACTCTCTGGGGTGGTTTGGTGGAAGTGGAGAATGTGAAAACTGTTTATGGATGACTGAGCTGCAGGCTGAAACCTGAAACCCAGGATATGACTGGCTACACCTAGAAGCATTGCTACCTAACCTGGCTTGCCAAGATGGGTGAAGTTTGGTGGGGTGGTTTAAAGTGCCATGGAATTTCACAATGCCCCCAATCCCTCCCCAATTTGTGTTAACAATGGTGATTCTTACGTGGAGATAGGAGGAACTGAGCTAAATAGGAGTTCACTGCTCCACCAGTTTCTTCCCAATTGAATTGCGAGCTATCCCTTGTCTTCTTTGGTGATGGACAAAATCAGTAGAGAAAGCAAATAGTTTCTCCAACCCATCAGCTCTAAGATACCTGAAATGCAGTCAATGTTGCACTTGTGTATAATAGATACAGCCACAGCCATGAACTTTGGGCTAGTATTCCAACAGCTAGAATAAGTGGAATTAATACTGTCATTCAACTTACTGTGGAACTTCTTCCCCTCAAAATTTGGAATTTCTATGAGTACAGGATAATTTGGAATTGCGATGACACTTCTGACGTCATTGCATCCAGAGATGTCACTGCCTCTTCAGTTGAAGGCCTTATTCTCTTCATGAATGGTAGTTGAAATGTATTCATTTCCCTTCATAATGTGTTCCTTACATTGATCACTAGATTCATGCAGTTTTTGTTATAAGGGCATACTTATAGGCTTTGACACCTAAAATGTAAAAAAAAAAATTATAATTTCAATTTATAGGCGTTCTGTTCTTCGTTATGGACATGAAGCTTTAATTCTTGTATTTAAAATATATTCACACGTTATAAAATACAATGATCATATATACTCTAATTGAGTTAATTGTATCAAGCTCTGGCTTGTACATTATTGTATAACTGGGAGTCAGAATATATGTCTAGATAGTCTTCTTTGTTATCGGTTCCTCTCGCCTCTTTTCCCACTTTTCTCACCTCTTTTCCTCCTCTTCCTTCTCCCTTTTCTTCCCAAAGAGCTCAGTGTTCCTCACTGAATGTGAGGAACCAATTCCTTAATCTGTTCGCACTAGGAAGTTGGGGAAATGCACAATGTAACCCACTGTGATATCATACATCACAAACATCAACATCTCTCACCCCATCCGTCTGCCTTAAAGTCTGAGATTTTTTTAAGCCTTTAAGTCATCCCAGTTTTTGACATGTTTCTGTGCATTTTTTCATTTTTCTTTGTGCTTTTATACTTTTTGTTGCCAGCACCAGGGCTTGTACTCAGGTCCTGAGTGCTATCCCTTAGCCTTTGCACTCAAGGATAGTGGTCTACCACTTGAACCACAGCTCTGTTTCCTGATTTTTTGGTGATTAATTGTAGATAAGAGACGTTCTGGTGCATGCTTTCTTTGAACCTTGATTCTCAGAAATCATTCTCTTGAGGATTACAGACATGAGCCACTGGCACCTTGCTCCTTTGAGCTTTTATTCTTCACACATACGCACATAGAGTCTTGTCAACAAGTTGCTGCTGCCATTAACTTTTTAATATAGTTATTGTTAACACTAGAGTTTTGTTGAGCAGTTAATGTTTAGCTGGCCAAATAGTATCTGCAACATAACTTTCCCCCAAATTACAATGTCCCTTAGTATCTGAAGTGGGTTGGCTCTACAACCCATGTGGCTAATGAAGTTCTTTTGATATAAAACAGTATAATACTTGCATATAAACTACAAACATCCTTCATATACTTTGTCTTCTCTAGATTGCTTACAGTAAGTAATATAATTGAAATAATGTGTAGCTAGATTTTATACCATGTTATAGGGCATTATGACAAGAAAACAGTGTGAATGTGTTTTAGTACATATGCACTGCTTTTCCCTTAAAGATGTACAATCTGTAATTGGTTGAATTTGCATATGCAGAGTATTTTTTTGTGCATTATTTATAGAAACTATGGTGTAAGAAAGTTGGTCTTTGGTAAAATGATGATGGTTCTATGTTGAAACTGAAATGGACACCATGAGGAGACTGTGAGTTTTGTGTCTGCATTTAAATGACAGGCAAGATCTTGAGAAATTACTAATATTGTAGCCAATATTGACTGAGAAATCCAATGCATTTCACAGAGAGAGTGTAAATCTGGCCACATTGTAACGAGTACAACAGAAGGAAAATTGAAAGACTAACTTGTTCCCATTGAAATGAATGTCCACTGTCATCAGGTGTTTGAGCAGGGAGTTGTGGATAGCTCTTTGGCCAAGCAAAGCACATTTTATACGTGTCTGGTAGGACATGCAATAGAATGACACAGCAGCTCTACAAGCTATTGAGCTTTGGTGAGTGATTGTTTTCCCTTCCATATATCGTTTCAAACTATGGGCTTCAAGGAAGTCTGCAACATAAAAATGACTTTTTGTTTTGACAGACCTGGGGCTTGAACTCAGAGCCTGGGCACTGAGCTTTTGCTCAAGGCTGGCACTCAGCTCTACTCTGAACTATCTGTTGGTTGGAGCTAAGTGTCTTGTGGACTTTTCCTGCCCAGGCTTGCTTTGAACTGTGATCCTCAGATCTCATTTCTGAGTAGCTAGCATTGTAGGCATAGGCCACCAGTACCTGACTTCCTGACTTTTTCTCCTCTGTCCTTTGTCCTCCTCCTCAGGCCCCCTTCCTTCCTTCCTCCTCCTTTTTTCATCTTTCTTCTTTTTTCCCCTTTTCTTCATTGCTTTGCTTTCTGAGAGAAGTCAATGATCAGCCAACCATGAAATGGGAAAGTGGACCAAATAAGGCTGGATAATTTATTTGAGCCAAACAGAGGTATTATAATCTATTCAAAAATATTTAGCCAAACACACTGTATCTGTGACTTTATCTCCTAACCCTGCAGACTGTCTGGTAGTTGCCCAGGACCTGAGGCAGGAAGGCGGACCCGTGTGCCTGAACTTTCCAGTCATGTCTTTGCAACTGGTAGTTTTTAATAAAAGAAAAACTCTAACATTGTGAAATTACATCAGTGAAGAAACCATAGCTTTTTATGTTCTTGTATATGCTTTTCTTCTGTGCAACGTTATTCAATGCCCTAAATTTCAGCTAATTTTGAAATAATTTCTTGAATATTGAGATTAGTCTGGAAATCAGGCTAGGAATAAATGAAGTGCTGGTGTGGTAATAAAATTTATGTTACCATTTTATGAATATGAAAATGTCTAATTGTTATAACACAAGGTATCTTTGGATTAAGAAGTCTAGGACATTGTATTCTTTTACACCTTTTTTTTAAAGCAGGAAAACCTTTGCTTCTAACCATCAGTCTTGAAGCAGAAATCCCAGAAAAGAGAATTTTATAATCAGTCACAAAGAATTCCTACACGCTTCATGTATCCCTTCCTCATCATTTCCCATTTCTTAGGAGTCTCCACATTGTTTAATTGTAATCATGTGCAACTAGCATTTTAAAGCTTCACACTGCTTTCACACTTATGGGATATGATGAGAAGATTAAGAATGGTTGAAACTTAAGAATAAATACAGGAAACTTAAGAGTAGATGTAGAAATGCGACTCCACCAGGCTTTCATGGAGCACACATTACCTCAGTGGGCTTCATGTTGTGGCCATCCATATATAGAAGAACAAACTAGAAGGTGCACTGTCCCAAACAAACCTCATTCTAGTCAGGCCCCTCTCCTGTACTCTG
>NW_025960499.1:0-39936 GCF_023159225.1 Perognathus longimembris pacificus
CTTTAAAAAAGACTCAAAGAAAGGTTTTCTATTCTTGTTATTGATGGTTAAGTTTTGGAGATTTAGTTAAATTCTGCTTGTTTGGCTAAATCATAAGCTTTCTCTAGCATTGAGCACATGGTAGACAACAGGACTGGTTGGAGTGAAAGCCTGCCCATCCCCCAGGTGACAAGCATGCCAAATTCCTGGAGGCTGGGCAGAGACTTGGAGTCCTGTGGCCTTGCATTTCAAAGGTGTCTTACAATTCAAATGCTGGAAGATGAAGGTGTCTTACTGTGAGCTCACTGTCTGTGTTCATACCCTGTCTCCCATATACTCCGTTTGTGAGCTAAACTGGTTTCTCAAAATGTGGCTTCTCGGATGATCTGAAAATTTTGGTTGCTGAAAAGTTTTTTTTTGTTTGTTTGTTTGTCTACTATCTAACCACGTGGTTCTAGAATATAGGCAAAATAATATCATTTGCCACTGGAATTCCAGAAAAACTTACATGGCCAATTAAAGAACAATTCTAAGCGTGCCCCAAAACGTGTGCACATTGTCTGTATGTGTATGTATGTCTATGTCTATGTGTTGGTAAAACTTAAAAACAAAACAAAAACAGGTTTTAAACCCAAACTGATCATGTTTGGGAGCAAACAAATGTGTCTAAGAAAAACTCCAAAAGGTTCTAACATTCAGCACGTAATATAAGTACAATAATGTACAACCAGTGTGTTATTCTTTATGTCTATCTATGCTAAGAGTCAAGTGTACATCTAATCCTGACAATTCTTTTGTATAGACTAAGATTTTACTTCTCCATTTTTTTTCTCTTTTTTCGCTGTGCTCTCATAAACTCTTTAAGATCAAGGGACCAGAGTCATTTTAAAATAACTGCACAGGTGTGACTATTAACCTAAATTTTCCGGACCCCAAATTAACATTTTGCTTTATAGGATACAGGTTGACATGTGTGCTAGCTGAGTGGACCGTGGCAGTCTATGGCTACAGAAAGCTGCCTCCACAGTCGGCTTCCAAACTGGGAGTTGTTTGTGACTCAGAAACTGCCCTGGCTGCTACAGAGAGCAGACTTGGTTAGCCTTCAATCTATGTGGATTTTGTGACTAGAAAGATGGTTAAAGGCCCAAGCCTTCTAAAATCTGTTTAAGAATGCCCTTAACCAGTCTGTGTAGAAATTTACAGGCAACAAGCAGGAAATGTGACAGCCTATCCAGGGAACTCTACTAAAAAATTATCCAGATGCAAACCATCTCTCCTGCTGGCCTGCTAATTTGGGATGGAAGACACAGCCACTTCAGATCCACTGAAGCTGAGACTTTTATTGTTATTCATTTGTTTTCTCTTTCACGTGCCAGTAAGGTAAGGTTAAATAATATGATTTGACTTAATGGCACATGGATCCCATTCAGTCAGCTGTTCTTTAAGTGTTACAACAAAACTCTGGGAACTACTTGTTGGTCAATTCTTAGCAACTTACAAGTAAACTCTACTCCTTTTGTTCTCCTGTTGCTTTATTTGGAAATAAAAAGGGGCTTTATTGGATAAGACTCCTTGGACAGTTAAAACAAGATCTCACCTCTTTTGGGTTAATAATAGCTAGTGAAAAGGTACAAGAGCATCCTCCGTATACTTATCTTGGTCATATTTTGGTCCTTATTATTTTACTAGCCAGAAATTACAGGTTAAGACATCTCATTTGCGTACTTTGCATGATTTTCAAAAATTTCTGGGAGATATTAATGGCTTCACCCTTACCTTAAATAGTCCACAGCTAAATTAAAACCCTTGTTTGATCTATTAAAGGGGGACCCTGACCCTACATCTCCCAGAGAAATGACAACTAAAGCAGCAAAAGCGTTGAGCATAGTAAATTCTGCCATTTCTTCCCAACATATAAATTATATAGATTACTCAGCCTCTTGGGAAGCTTATATTTTAACTATATCTCATTCTCCAACAGCGGTCCTTTGGCAGAAGGGACCCCCTTTTGTGGTTTTCCTTGCCTGCTACTCCTTCAAAAGTATTAATTCCTTATTATGAATTGGTAGCCACCTTAGTCCATATGTGCCGTGTGAAATCTTGTAAGTATCTTGGACGAGATCTACAGGTTATTTATATACCCTACACTTTGCAGCAGCAAAAATGGCTTTATATTCATTGTGATTCCTGGGCCATTGCCTGGGACAATTTTGTGGGCACAATTTCACATCATTGTCCCTCCAACAAATTACTTCACTTTGCCTCTTCTTACCATTAAGGGAGGGCAATGCTGTTACGGATGAGGCTACCCAAATTTTTCTTTCTCAAATTGACTTGGCAAAGCAATCACAGGCTGCCCACCATCAAAACAGTCGTGCCTTATGTCAGCAATTTCATATTACTCGTAAAGCAGCTTGTCAAATTGTGAAACTTGTCCCAACTGTGCTACCTTCCTGCCTGTGCCCTCCAATGGGATTAATCCTGGAGGCTTAGTGGCTAACCATGTGTGGCAAATGGATGTTACCCACATCCTTTCTTTTGGACGGCTCCGCTTTGTCCATGTTACCATAGACACTTACTCTAATTTTATTATGGCTACTCCTCTTAGCGGGGAAGCTGGCAAAACATTGTATCTCCCATGCCTTACACTGCTTTGCTACTATGGGACTTCCTAAACAAATTAAAACTAATAATGGTCCAGGATATGTTGGACAAACTTTTCAAACTTTTTACAAATCTTACCAAATTGTTCACTCTACAAGAATTCCCTATAACCCTCATGGTCAAAAAATTGTCAAACGGGCCAACGGTTTGTTAAAACACCAAACTTCTAAATTAAAAGGGGGGGAAACTATACCCCTTCTCTCCTGTTAATATACTTTCTTATACTTTATTCATACTAAATTTTTAAATTTGGATTGCAATGGCCACTCCGCAGCACAGCGGTTCTGGGAAAAGAGAGAGCAAAGAGCTTTTGCCCAAGTTAAGTGAAAGATCCTTTAACAAGTGCTTGGCACGGGCCTGATCCGGTACATGGGGTCGAGGACATGTCTGTGTTTTTTGACAGGATGAAAATGATGCCCGCTGGCTACCTGAGTGCTGTGTTCGGATTGTGGAAACTCATCAGAATGGTACAAGCGCTGACCCACTGGGCTTACATGCCAGATCCACCGATTGTGCACCCCGCGACCTGGGAGGGAGCTGAGGTGTTCATCCATGTCAACAGATCAGCATATGGTACAGCTCCAGACCCTTTTGTCCAGCACGTTAAGATGGGAGATTTTGCAGCTTCTGGCATTGGAACCCCTTTATGCTTTACAACTGACTCCAACAGTTATATTCCAGGCTGTACTGTAATACAATCCATAAATCATAGAATTTGGATTCCTGACAATAGTCAAGTATATAATATACAAATGACTTCATTGCCTACTGGGTTTCCTGTACATGCCAATTCTACCTCGTCCTTCATGATACCTCGCTGCATCAACTCCTCTCAAATTGTAGAACCCACGGGAGAACTGCACCCGTAAAGTGTAGACATGATCACCCTTTTATAACCAATATTTCAGGAACTAATTCTCAGCTGATGGACTGGTCTGGAGCTAATCTCACCAACAAGTTCAACCCAGGTCTGTGGTGGATGAATGGACGCCCTCAACGCCATGTCTTGATGTTAGTGGCTTCCCTAAACAATATCTCCTGGCCCACGTCTACTTCTTTAAAAAATATTATGAGTTGTGTAACACCCCCTTATGCTATTATGTATGGACCTTTTAATATTTCTATAGGAGCCATGTATTTCAATGTTACCTGCACTAACTGTTCTTTTACAAATTGCTTGTATAGTGGTCTTACTGATTCTGTATTTATTATTAAGCAACCACCATTTGTTATGCTTCCTGTAAACTTATCTAAAGCTTGGTATAAAGAAACAGGTATTCAAGTGTTAAAACATTTAAAAGAACTTATGCGCCCTATACGATTTGTAGGGCTATTAATAGCAGGAATTTTGGCCTTTATTTCCTTAGCTGCTTCTGCAGCGGCTACTGTGGCTTAACACAAAATGTGCAGACAGCTCACCATGTTAATCAGCTTGCTCATAATACCACGCAAGCCCTGCACTTTCAAGGCAGGATTGATGATAAGGTAGAACAAAAGTTAGAAGCATTATATGAATCTGTGTTGTCTCTGGGAGAACA
Organism: Perognathus longimembris pacificus; assembly: GCF_023159225.1. Taxonomy (NCBI): domain Eukaryota; kingdom Metazoa; phylum Chordata; class Mammalia; order Rodentia; family Heteromyidae; genus Perognathus; species Perognathus longimembris. The sequence continues at coordinate 4,182 of NW_025960499.1, forward strand.
AATTCGTGCCTTACAAACTTTGCAACGGGTGCGCTGTCATGCAGGGTTTGACTTTATTTGTGTGACCCTCCATAAGTATAATGGGTCGAGCTATCCTTGGGAACAAGTTGTAGCACATCTAAATGGTATTTGGCACCATAATAACTTGTCCTTAGATCTCTTTCACCTCCATAGACAAATAGCCGGACTAGAACAAGCTCCAAGTAAATGAATTTCCCCCGAGAGGAACCGCAGCCAGAGACAGGTATGAGGCGGTGCCAGCCTTAGACCGACCTAAGACAGGGCCTTCAGCACTGCTCTGAAGTTGTTCCCTAAGACGGGTAAGGCGGGCTGGGGTACCCACCCCACCTAAGACAGGCGGGTTCGCTTCTTTTAATAAAAAGACGGGGGAACTGTCGGGAGCCGAGCTAGCAGCTAAGCTCATCCTGACCTCTGGCTGTGCCGATGTCGCCAAGGTGTCGGGAGTCAAACCTGCACCTAGTTTCATTATCACCTCTGGCTGTGCTGTTACCGCCAGGATATGCTAAAGGCAAAGTCCACAGCCACTGTCCGGAATTGCTTTGTTACCTTGTGTTTACTGTAATCAAATGTTGTAAACTTCAAAGCCTCTTTGTGTTCTGGAATTTTAACAACCCTATGCTATTCCCTGGTTCCAAAACTGCATATAAGCTGGAAGTTAAGAATAAACTGTTGCTGCAGTCTTGAGGTTCAACCTTATGGCTGCAGACCTCCCGTACCCATCTTTGTCTCTTGTCTTTTTTCTCTTGCCTTATTTTTCCTTTTCCTTATCCCCGCCGCCCCTCAGTCAGGATTCCTGCTCCCCTGCCGGCTGGCCCGGCAGGCCTGAATATCACACAGAAGGTTCTGTAAAGCAGGCCCCAGTTTCTTCTTCTGTCAGCTGATCACAGGAAACTTACTCTAAAGCCACAGGTATGGAATGAGAAGAATAAGAGTGCGACAGGACTTCAGACCATAGGCATTTGGGCTATTTCTTATAACTTACTTGTTCCTCTCTTTACTACTGGGAAGCATGTATATTCTCATCTGAATATTTGAGAGGTATTGAATTTTTGAAATCTATTTTGAGATTCTATCGTTTTAGATTTTCAGAGGAATAGGAGTAGAAAGAATCATCAAGAATAAAGATTAACAGAGTTTTAATCTCACATCCTATTATTATTTTTCCAATTTCACCAAAACCTCATTTTTTCAGACTAGTGTTCAATTGAAATCCTCTTAATGCTCATGAGGCTTTTGTGGCAACATGGCAAAACGTCTAAGAATTACAAAGACCTAAGTTTGATATTTGCCAATACCATTGCTGAAGTCTTGGCAATTAAATCTCTAGGCCTCCTGTAAATTTGGGTCTTACGCATAAACTCTTAATCTACCTTCTGAGAGTACAGGGTAGATGTTGAGTGTTCTCACCACAAAAATGATCATAATCTGCGATATATATGTTAGCTAGATTTAACCACTCTATGTGTAAAATATGTTGTACTTGATAAGTATGTATCATTTTACCTGTAGATTTTTATAAATATGTTGATTAAAAATGGAGGGAATACTACCTATGAGATACTGAATGGGCTCTAAGAAAATGAGTTCAATCAGGCAAAAGCCTTTTACAGGTAATGTTTATATTTGAACAAGAGCTTAGGATTTTTGTTTTTTTTTTCTTTAGAAATTTTATTTAAATATACGGAAAATAGTTATGGATGGCAAAAGGTGCTATTTATCCTGTATTTTTTATTTTTGTAATTTTTTATTCTTTTATTATTTAAAAGGTGATGTACAGAGAGATTACAAGAACATGTCAGGTAATGAGTACATTTCTTTTTAGACAATGTCACCCCTTCCGCAAGCTCTCTCCCTGTGTTTTCTTCCATTCCCCCCACACAAGTTATATAGTTAATTTTCAACATAGTGTCTAGTGAGTATGTCTCTGTTTCTTTCATGGTTTTGAGCATCACAGTTATTGATAGCATGTCTGAACCTGCTTCCTGGCTCTCCCATTGCACTCCTTGATCCCAATCATTCTACAACACCACAGTAATCAAGGGGATCTTTCTAAAACATGGCACATCACTTTTCTAGCTAAAACTTTCCCAATGTGTTCTTAGAATATTTGAAATTAAGTCTAAACTTTCTATTATGGTTAATAAAACTACACACAACTTCTTTTATGACTCTATATCAGTTTTCTTTTAGGCTAGATAAAGTGTGAAGTACCCTGTACACACACACACACACACACACACACACACACACACACACACACACACACAACTCCTTTAGTTCTTACAAGAAAGTTTGAGAAGGTTGGCTGAAAGAGAGAAAAAAGCTGAGGAATTAAGATTAACAAACCTTCCCTAGAGCACCTAATTAGTAAGGCTTGCAACTGCTTCACACCCAGTTTTCAACAATATCTAGCACTTACTACATATCTTCTGCTAGACACTGAATGAATGTCTTTATATAAAGGTAACCACTTAATAGGACATATGCCACATGATGATATTATTATTCTCAAATGGAGAAAAACGCTTGGACTCAAAGAAGTTAAGTAACTGGATTAAGTCACAGAAGTAGGAAATGGCAAGGCTGGAGTTTAAATAAACCCAGGACAGTCCCACTTCATACTGCTAACCCTAAGCATTTCCTCCTCCACATCCTCCTGCTCTTCCTCTTCCTATTATGCCAGTCCTGGAGCTCAAGCTCATAGCCTGGGAACTGTCCCTGGGCTTATTTTGAAGAGCTTAGGTTTTTTAATACATTTTTAGCAAGTTTACTTAGGCTCATCTACCCTCCCATTGCAAAATGAAAAAGTTCATATTATTCTGTATGAGTCAGTACTTTGCTGAGATAAATTTTTTCAATACCATCTGTTTCATCAAATAAAATTCCTACTCTACATTAAAGATCAGCTATTGTATCATTCATAACATCTGTACAAATACAATTTCGAGATATGTAAGGGGGTTGGAAATTTTTATCTTTCATATATTATGTTCCTACAGCTTGTTTTATGCTGTATTTTGGAGTCCAACTGGAAGATAAATCTTTGCCCCTCTGTCTGAAGTAGTTTCACGTACAACCCGTTTATGATTATAACTCTGTTGTAGTTCCTATCTCTTATATTTTTAGAGTTTTAACTCATTCCATGTTTGAAACCAAAAGACAATCGCTGTGCTATTTGTCTATGAAAGGTGATTCTGCACAGTTTAATATTTGGCAAGCAAACGAGAACCATGACTATTTCTGTTAACATAGGAGGAATCCCCATCAGGGAAGTGACTTCAACTGAAAGGAAATATTTGGATAGGAGGAAGAGGGAAGAAAAGAAAAAGAGCAAATAAAACTTGTCAAGGGACCACTGTGTTGGGAGCCTTTTCTCTAGACTCGGTGCATTGAAAAACTCCATTATGGAGGTATCATTCACATTCACACACGAGCAAAACAGTATCAAAGACTATTATTCCACACCACAGCTAATATGGTGAAGAGGGGAATGGATCCCAGCTGTCTCCTCCATGAAATTGTGCAGCTTTCAGACTGAAGCTAAGTGGACAGCATATCTACTCTGTAGCATAGTGGAGAGGGAAAGAAATGAGTCCCAGATTGGATAGTGAAGAGTGCCAACTTCAGAAAAGAACCACTGAAGGAGGGTGGGGAGAGAGGAGAGATGAGGTGCAACAGTTATCACCAGCACAAAGGAGGAAAGATAATTTCAAAGGAAGGGTACTTGAGAATGGTCAGCATTAGGAAGTTCAATCAATAAGAGAACAGGCTCTCCACCTGCTAATGCAATCACCATTAACCCAAAAAAGCATACAAATCATCATTAATGCCTTCTTCTCCCTCACCAATTAGTAGCAGGGTTCAAATGAATTCCCTTGCCAGGCCTTCCTTTCCATCCTTTCTGCCCTCACTCTACTTCAAACGTTTACTCCCCAGCTGAGAAACTTGTAGCCTGGTCTTATGGTTTCTAGTTGGTGCCCTGGATTCACCCAGCTTCTTCTCTTCAAAATAGTTTCATGTGACTCTTCTGTGCAGAGTTCAAAAGGGATTTCCCCCCACACCCCTGTCACAAATCCAGTATTTTTCAGTCTTTACACTCTCTAGACACCTTTTTACTTTTAAGCCGCTGTCCCATATGACACTAACTAACCCTATGAGCTTTATCTGCTTGACTTGATCAGTGGCTGTGAACTACTTGCTCTCTGACCTTTATTCTATCTGTACCTCAGTTTATCAGCTGCAAACATGGAAATAATTTTTTTAAGAAAAAATAGTGCTTATCCCCTATAATTAGAGAATAAAACATGCAAAACTCTAGTGCCTGACTGCACTATTGAATAAGCACTCAATGAATTTAGTTATAATTGTAGTAACTTTATGATTTTATAATTAACTTTTCAGCTAAATGTCATACAAAAACCCCCAACAACAACAAATAGGACCATGAACAGTGTATTGGTACCACGTAACATTTAGCCTCCACGCTATGCTTTTAGCCACTTTGCCATGATCCCAACAAACTGCCCAAGTTCTGCCTCTAAAAGGCTCTCCATGTATTCTGACTATCTACTCTGAAGAGCCTGTCATACTTAAATGACTGATTCCTAAATATAGTCATTCTAAATCCAATCACTGCCCTTTCAGAAGCGTTGTCGCTGAACTCTTTCTGAGAGCAATGGCCTACCAATTTGGAATATTTTTACTTTTTGTGTAATGCTTATTAATTTATTGCTTGTAATTTTTTTTGCCAGTCCTGGGGCTTGAACTCAGGGACCTGGGCACTGTCACTGAGCTTCTTTTGCAGAAGGCTAGCATGCCAACAGTTGAGCCACAGCATCACTTCTGGCTTTTTCTGTTTATGTGGTACTGAAGAATCGAACCCAGGGCTTCGTGCATGCTAGGCAAGCACTATACCACTAAGCCACATTCCCAGCCCTGATTGCTTTGGTAAACTTTTAAACTACTATATTTTCCTATCACTTTTAAGTCTACAAATCACTTTGAAATCCATCTGCTCCTTAGGTTTCATTTCCCTGACTATGATTGCCTGCCCCAGGTGGCAGGAACTGAGATTTTGCTTGTCTATGTAACTCTGCCCTGCCAGGGCACTGCCAGGGAGCAGATTCCTAAACACAGGCGCATGAAGGGCATGGATTGTCCTATGCACACAGCTTCACCGTCACTGAAGAAAGAAACAAACTACTTTTCAAGTAAGAAAAAAAATCAATTAAGGTTTCTAAGGATCTCACTTTTCCTCCAAGAAATAACTTTCCAACTTTCTAGCAAATCTCTTTTTAGTTCAAATACCTGATGCTGCAAACGGTCATCTCTGTCTTGATACATCTTAATGGCTAGCAAAGTGTGGGGAGGGGTAGTTGCCATAGTGACCAAGAGAAATGTCTGTAGACAGACAATTTCTGTCACTGAGACAGAAGAGTATTTCCTGTTCATCCATCTCTAGTTTGATTTAGTATAGTAAAGCTCCAAGGCAAAGTCGATTCATTTCAATTACAGAAGACATTGCTCTGGTTCTGACTCCGCAGGAATGGTACCAGTAATGTGTCACCAACACTTGACAATGGCTCAGTCTCAGCAATAGTTTGACAAAAGAAGAATCTCACCACTTGTTGACTGACACCAGAAGAGTCACATCAGTAATCAATAACAGTTCAGTCTCACTCATATTTTTGTGTGCCTTAGGGACTGGAGTTAAGATTGCCACAGAAATGAAATCAACTATGAAAGATATTCATTTGTAATTCTAAGTGCTTACATTCACATAAACAATTATTTAACATGTACACAGGCCAGTAGTTACTACCTATTTCCATTATTCATCATTTTCTCTGGCACCTTTCACCACTTAATCCCATTTTTTCCAAAATTAAAATTTAAAGAGGCAACTTCAGTCTGGTTTGGACAATGACACCATTCACTGGGAGACACAGGAGAAGAAGATGGGTCGGGGAGTGAGGTTAAATTCATCCTGAGCCATTCTAGATTTATAATGCCCAGCTAGACTTGTGTGCTGTTGGCCAAATTCTTCTAAAAAGCTATCCCATTAAGCCCAGCACAAGGTCGACTAATGCCTTCTGGCTTCTGTGAGTCTGAGGTTCATATCTCTGATAATCTGATAATCTTAGATAATCCATTTCACTGGATGCTACAGAGACCATTCTTTTGCAGAGGAAAACGAGTATTTTCCAACTTCAAAATAGACTTGCTAAAAGGTAGATTTCTAATTTCTAGTTAGGCGATTTATAATGTCTTCTTGTAATAAGGCATATGTGAAGTAGGTTCAGATCCAGGTCTATGGATCATGCTCTTGTTCAAACACACTTGATATTTACAATTTCAACCATGTCACCAAGATGGGGGGAAAATCATGGTTTAGTATGCTGAGCAAAGTTGACTCACTGATCATCCCAGGATTTAATCAGAAATGCTCAAGATTTCAAGGCAAATATGAGCTGAGGCTGCTCATCTCTCCTAGTTCTAATCTATTACCCTATTTGGTACCATTAGAGAACCGGAGCAGAGCATTCAACACAACCTAACATGTCAGACTAGACAACTTGTATGCAATAAAAAAGGCCAAAGGCAGATTTAAACATCAAATGACCCCATTTTCTTCAAACACATTGACACTGATTTCTCTTTAGTCTTTTTCAACAATGATATTGGCTTTATACGTGTTTATTACAATAAATTCATACCAAATCAATAAATTCTTACACTTGCATGAGATTTTTGTTTTTGTTTGTCCTGGGACTTGAACTCTGGGCACTGTCCCAAGCAACTTTTGCTCAAGGCTGGCATTCTACCACATGAGCCACAGTGCCATTTCCAGATTTTTCTGAGTAGTTTATTGGAGATAAGAGTCTCATAAGCTTTCTTGCCCCAAGTAGCTTCAAACTGCAATCCTCAGATCTCACCCTCCTGAGAAGCTAGGGTTACAGGCATTGATTCCTGGGTCCTACCTTTGCCTACGTTTCTTTGCTGTGGTGTATACGTTAAAGAACAGGAAGTTCTAATGTTTCTTACTATCAGTGGAACTATGTTGAAAACTTAGAAATAACTTGAGAATACCAACATTAGGATTCATCGCCATGATGTGGCAAAGGCATGGGAGGTTTAGAAATCTTCACATGTGATAGACAGACTCTTCTGAAGAGACAATGCCCCTATTAAACTTATGGCTTCTAATGTGTAACCTCCAACATCCTAAAAATATCCCAGAGACTTTTATGTTCTGGTACTAAAGTTTGTAAGATATGGTGAACAGAGGATGTTGTCCTAATGACCTAGGACTAGATTTCATAACTACATAGATGCCCTCATACTAATTAATATGATCATCTTAACTACCATCTGAAACAGTATTCATTGTTGAGGAGAAAAAAACCACAGGCTATTCTCAGCCACAGAACATGACCAAAAATTGTGGATACACATTTCTTTCTGTATAGCTGAATTGCATGTCATCGTCTGATGAAAACCAACCCAAAATTACAGTTATAATCTAGTTATAATGTCAAGCCAGACTCTGGACAACCTGCTTCTGGAAGTCCTCTCCAGGCTGGTATGGCCCGTGCCTTTGTCAGATTAACTGCATGGCCCACATCTGAGGTCATCCTAAATCTCATGATGGAGAAGAACAAACTCAAATACTCAACTACAACTAGTTTAATTGGCTGTGAACTTCCATAGGGTTTGGGATTATTGTGTTTGGGGGATGAGAATTTTAGGGGATTAACAATATTTGAAAAAACACAGTCATTTTTTCCAAATATAATATCAGAAAAAACTCCATTTGGGTTGGCCTAGCATGCTCAAGACCCTGGGTTTGATTCCCAGTGCTGCAAGGAAAGAATAAGAGGGCTGGGGATATGGCCTAGTGGCAAGAGTGCTTGCCTCGTGTACATGAGGCCCTGGGTTTGATTCCTCAGCACCACATATACAGAAAATGGCCAGAAGTGGCGCTGTGGCTCAAGTGGTAGAGTGCTAGCCTTGAGCAGGAAGAAGCCAGGGACAGTGCTCAGGCCCCTGAGTTCATGGCCTAGGACTGGCCAAAAAAAAAAAAAGAAAAGAAAAAGAAGAAAGCTGGAGAGGGGGAGAGAACGGAACAGAAGAGGGGCAAGGGAAAGAGAGGGAGAGAAAGGGGAAGGGACAAGAGAAGGAGGGGAGAGGAATAGGAAAGGAAGGAAGGGAGAAGGGGATGGGAAGACAAAGGAGAGGTGAAGAGAAGGATAGAGAAGAGGGGGAAGATGAAACACATTCCCAATTCTTTTGTCACTCAGTGACAAACACAATCAAATTCTCATCCCTATACCTGGGAAAATAAGGAAATGCAATGAAGCTGGGTATTGGGGGCACCGGGGCTCACATTTCAGACCCAGTGACTCCAGACTCTGAGGCAGAAGAATTGATTGAGCACTTTGCCTTAATACCAGCCAAGGCAACACAGCCAGACCCTGCTTCCAGTATAATTTCTACTCATTAAAAATGAAGTCTAAAATACAAGTCAAATTAAATCCTCTAGCGACCTTAAAGGTAAGTCGTAGCTAACAAACAAACAACCTATTTCAATTCAGAACAGTAAATGTTCTTTATTCATGTGGATTTGTAAAGATCTAGTAATCTGAATACCACCACAAAATAAGGAAACTAGAGAAAAAGCTCAAAAAAAAATGTTCACAGTGTTCTTGACCAAACTAAATAAAATCCCATTGTAATTTTCAGCATAAGAAAATGTTTAATTCTTTGCTCTTTTTCTTGAGTCAGCATAACTTCCTGTATCTGCCTTATGGATAGCAATGGATGAACCAGCCTAAGAGAACTGGAGTCCTGTTCTTACTGTTCATCTGCTGTTTGGATCTAGCCCATTGCGACTTTCTTTATTTCTGACACAAATTCATCAAGATCACTTCATTAGTAATGGAAAAACTGTACATGGAACAAGAAATTATTTCGGGGAAAAATCTAAAACTTTCAAATGTTGAAAATATTTCACCATAAAATTTGGACTGCAATTAAGTTGTCACACTGATTGAAAATTCACTTCGGAGCATTTTTTTTTCCAGAAAAAAAAGCTTTTCTATCTGTAACATATTACAAGGAGAACACGCAACAATGCAGAGGAAATAGCATCAGCATCAAGAGATTTGGGTGACTAAAGAACATCTGCAATAATTTTAGCATTTACCGTTTTCCTTTGATTTCTCTGCAGAGAAAATACTTCATTATACAAAATAACTCTGCTAGAAGAAGAATATATGCCCACATCCTCATGATTCCTACGTATGTAGTAATACATACATATATATATAAATATATATAAAAAAAATATATATATATATATTTCATACCGTAAAGTATGGCTGTTGAGGTGGAAAGCAATGTCTAGTATCCAAGAATGCAAAGCGAGCAAAACAAGCCACTGTTATGCATGGACATAGACCACCTCTCCATAACACACAAGATACCTGTTCTGGAATTTCTTCTTGTTAAGTAAGCTGTTTCATTAAAGAATAAGAAAAAATAATTTTTTTACTGCTTTTCAATTAACCTGTATGAGCTATTTTTCAAAACTAACAAAATATGCTAGGCACCATTGGCTCATGCTTACACTCCAGCTACTGAGGAGGCTGAGAGCTGAGGGTTGCTGTTTGAAGCCAGCCCCTACCAGTAAGACTGTGAGCCTATTATCACCATGTAACCAGTCAAAAAAAAAAAAAAAAGCCTCTGAGTAGAGCTGTGGCTCATGTGGTAGAGCACTAATCTTGATTTTAAAAAAGTAAAAATTCAGACCACTCCCAGGCCCTGAATTCAAGCACCCAACAGGCACAACATACTCTAAAATGAAACATGTAAAGATACACGCAAACCTAATTCAATAATTAATGAAACAGAAAAAGACTCAGGGTCCATCATGATACCCTAGTATGAATGAGCAAAGTTGAGTAAATGCTAAACATGGCGTGTTTTCCCTGCTCAGGCGAGGCCAGCCAGGTTTTAGTAAGGTTCCACAACGAATGAGGCCCCACAGGACTCCTGCCTTACAAGGAGACCATTTTCCACCAGAGTGGGACCTTCCTGGAAGTGACCACCTTCCCCTGAAAACATGTCTATCCTCAGCCAAAGCCTTGGGAGGCAAGTTCCTCTGTTGGAACTTTCTGGAGAATGGAGCCAAGTTCTTTTTCTGGACAGCTCGAGAATTTGAGGATATTTGGATACTTCTCCACTCTGAAGCTTCTTTGCAGTTATCCTACTCATATTTATACCATATGGCACCAATGAGACGCTCAAGTAAACATTCTTTGCACACCATTTTACTAACTCAGTTCTTTAGTATTTATTAAGACTAACATGGGCTGGGCACTGGAAAACCTGTAGCATACAATTCTTTCATTAAAACTTTGACTCTGAAGACCATAATAACATACCTCTTAACTAGCGTCATTCTATGGCAGTGATTATAGACTTAATTCCTTAGATGCTGTATTAGTTCTAGAGAGCTCCATGCAGTATTGCTAATCATCAAGAGGCGCTTCTCTTTCTATTTTTGATGGAGTAGGTAACTTAGGCTGGAAGCACTTAAAGACCTTCCAATCCTAAACTACTCATTAACAGTGGAGCCAGACTTTCCAACAATTCTGATCCTCCAACTGAGTCCTTTCTACTGGCTACACACCAATGCTACCTAAGTGGGGGGAAATAACCAGCATACTATTTTAGACACATTATGAATATGGCACTATTTATGTTACTGGTATTTACTCCAAACATTTAAGTGCAAAAATCTTTAAGAACATGGATAAGCAGTGCTGATTTGTAAAAATTTAATGAAGGTCATTAAAAATATTGCTGGCTGCTAGAAAAAATTGGAAGAGAAAATGCCGAGTGTACCAAATCCTACTTTACCTAGCTGAAACTAACTCTTTTGAATGTATTTTCTCTGACCTAAGTGTCTATTCAAGAGCATAGTCTTTCCCTTGCTAAAATAAATTAGGTGAGTGGAGCTCTTGCATTTAGTGATAAAGCACACCCAGGAGACCAACTATGTCTACTTCAACACTGTACTCACCGTAATGTGAAAATCCCACCTACCATCTTGGATTTTTTCTTTGGAGGGCAACAATTACTAACCTCTGTAGTTAATTATATTAAATAGTACTGTCACATCATATACTATGAACTTTGCAGAAGAGAAATTTGACCAGTGTCTTTCAAGGGAGTACATTTATTTATATATATAATTATTTCAAACCTTCACAACATAGTTACTCTGCAAGCTGATTTCCTTTCTATTTCACATTATAAGATCGAACATTGAGTGTCTGGGGGAAAAATTATTTAACTTTTACAATATTTGTACTAAATTTAATATTAATAAAAAGGGGAAAATCATCTCAAAATTCGAACAACGTTTTTACTGCAAACACTACTTGCAGAAAAAGAGCTCTTCAATTTAGCACCTTTTAAAAGAGATTTATAATGATGATACAGTATGTTAAATTAATCCTTCTTTTACTCTCACATTCTCTGCCCTCTCAACCCCTATTATTCAATAGCTTTCACTGAGTTTTGTTTTGCCATCTTCATTCTCAGATGCAATATGTTTCAGTATTGTTCAACCTGTAACATTCTCTACCCACATGTGGTGTACTTTGTACATATCTTTAAGGATAAGAAAGCTGAGGCAAGTCATGAGGCTAGGAGAGATGGGGAGAATGAAGGAAGGGGATGCATTGTACTCAACTGATATGGTGAATACAACTCCTTTGTACAAAGACTTCAAGATTTAAAAAAAAAAGAATTACAGTATCTCCATTTAACAAAATATAACAGAATGTAAACTTCCGTGTCCTATTATTAAAATAAATTGTTTTACAAGGCCAAATTTGAAGGCAAGAATGACATTTGGAAGTCCTTGAACCCAACCCCATTATCTAATAGATATAGACAATAGAGGTATCAGCTAGAATGAACCAAATCACCTCCTATTGGATCACGAGTTCATTGAGATCTGTTTCCCAACTCTCCATAGAACTCTGATACAAATGTGCTATAGAGGAAGACACAAGGGAGACAGACCAGCTCAGAAACAACTGCATGTGAATTATGTGGCATTATTAAGAAGAGCAATATAACCAGTACTAGCACAGCTTCTGATCTACCTGGAGGATTTAAGAGAATGCTTATCATTTCAACTTGACGTCTGTGTAGGTCATTAAGGCTGGTAGCCATTTGACAGGCAGACATGAATGGGGAAGATTCCAGGAAGAAGAGACAGAGACAGAAAAGCAGGAAGAAAACAAGTTTCTAGAAACCAGGAATTCCTATTGCTGAATGCTATAAGTATTAGGAAAATTTTAAAAAGGCTGGGGTCAACTTGGGCTCCTTCCATAAGGCAGTGGAGAAGAGGTATTTAAGCATAAAATCTACATTTTAGAAGTGTCCCAATGTGCAGGGTGCTGGTGGCTCATGCCTGTCTGTCATCCTAGCTACTCAGGAGGCTGTGCTTTGAGGATCATGGTTTAATGCCAATGAGGACAAGAATGTCTCTTAAAGAGTCTCATCTCCAGTTAACTACAAAACAAAAAGGAAAACAAACACCTGGATGTGGCAGTGTGGTTCACAGTGACAGAGGACTAGCCTTGAAAAGAAAGGAAGAAGGGCTGGGAATATGCCTAGTGGTAGAGTGCTTGCCTTGTATACATGAAACCATGGGTTCAGTTCCTCAGCACCACATACATAGAAAAAAGCAAAAAGTGGAGCAATGGCTCAAGTGGTAGTGTGGTAGCCTTGAGCAAAAAAAAAAAAACTGCGGGCAACTTTGCTCAGGACCTGAGTCCAGGACTGGCAAAGGAACGAAGGAACGAAGGAAGGAAGGAAGGAAGGAAGGAAGGAAGGAAGGAAGGAAGGAAGGAAGGAAGGAAGGATAAAAGAAAGAGAGTAAGTGAGAGAGAGAGGAAGAGAGTGAATGAACTCAGGGACAGCACCTGCGTTCATCGCAACACAAAATAACAAAAACAAAGAATCAACAAAGTGCTAGTTTTCCAATAAGAGATTAAACATTTGTTAGAAATATATTCCTTACTTATTTTTTAAAAGCCCCTCGCATTTGAATTTTTAATTTAGCTCAAATGAGCAAAGCATCAGGCAGAACTTCATAGGTCGTATTTAAAAAGATCACATTGGCACTGAACTACATTGAGCTCCTACATCATCATCAGTATAGAGAAAAGGAGTCTAACCTTACATTTTCTTTTTTTTTCAGAAAATAGAAAATGCTGTCAAGATGATATCCTCTCAAATAATTGTTACTTCTAAATAGGCATAATTAGTTGGTTGAGAGCAGTCATGATTGACCTAGTAGTTTTCAATGTTATCAAAAGTTCTAAAGGCCATCTTTGATCAGCAAACTTTTTTTAGAATAATCCTCACAGCTACCATGTGCCTTATAATTAGAGAGACACCATCCACCTCCACTTGGAGTAGCCAGCAAGCCTCTCTATGTGTTTTCCTTTTCTTTTTTTTTGTAATAATTACTTATTTATTGTCAAAGTGATGTACAGATGGGTTACAGTTTCATACATTAGGCTATGTTTTCTTATATGCAAATTATGATTTCAACACTCTACCCGATCTAATATTCAGGTTGTTCTAGCAATGAAATGAGATAATTAATGTAAGATCAATTAACAGCAATTTTTAGAAAGCTGAGCTGTATGAAAGCTCACACCTCATTGTTGGATCCTCAGAATTCATAGCATCTAGGACCATACAACTCATTAAATTGTGTTTTACATCATACTTCCTCATATACATATTGGGCCATCTTATTTTTTTAATTGTCATTTCAAGGGTTCTACTCATCTATTTTTTTAAAAAATCCTCATGACCAAAGTGTGCCCTCTAATTCTCTAATTCTCTAGGAATAAAGTAGTTTGCTGCATACAAATTACTGTCATCACATATTTCTAAGCTGTGTACATTGAACATAACAAAACAGGTTAAAATTAAAACACATGATTTAGCCAGGCACCTGGGGCTCATGCCTGTAAACCTGGTTACTCAGCAAGCTGAGATCCAGAGGATCAGGGTTCAAAGCCAGCCCAAGCAGTAAAGTCCAAAAGACTCCATCTCCAATTAACCAGTGAAATGCTGGGCTAGATGTATAAGTGGCAAAGTAGCAGCTGAGCGGGCATACATGGCAGGATGAAGCCTTGAATTCAAACCTTGTTACTAGAGGTGGTGTGAGAAGAGAGGAGAGAGGAGGAGAGGGGGACGGAAGGGGAGGGGAGGGAAGGGGAGAAGAGAGGAGGGGAGGGGAGGAGAAGAGAGGAGAGGAGAGGAGAGGAGAGGGGACAGGAAGGGAGGGGAGGGAAGGGGAGGAGAGGAGAGGAGAAGAGAGGAGAGGAGAGGAGAAGAGAAGAGAGAGTGCCCAATACATGGTTTAATAAGATTCTAATAGTTCAGGACTTATTTTTGTAGCTTTAGACTGATTTACAGAAGGAAAAGGCTTTTCACAAGTGAATGAACAATTATAGAAAGCAAATTGCTGTCTTCCACATAATAAACACATAAACATATTTCCATGTAATATTTTACATCAACATGACTGTTTACCTAGAAAATATGTCAAAATACTTGACTTAGGAAAAACAGTCCATCACTTAAAATATTGTAAATTATCTTTCCAATCAGATTTTAAAACAAAAAAAAATAGCTGCTAAGTGCCAGTGGCTCACACCTGTAATCCTAACTTCTCAGGAGTCTATGAGCTGAGAATCACAGCTCAAAGCCAGCCAGGCAGGAAAGTTTGTGAGACTCATCTCCAAATAACTACCAAAAAAACTGGAAGTGGACCTATGGTTCAAATGGTAGACTACTAGTCTTGAGCACAAAAGTACAAGGACAGCACCCAAGCCCTGAGTTCAAGCCTCAGGACTGGCACAATGAACAATTCATAAATAGACCCAAGATGTTAGAATGGCAATGTGGCTTAGCAGCAGAGTGCTTGCCTAGCATGCATGAAGCCCTGGGTTCCATTCCTCCCCACCACATAAACAGAAAAAGCTGGAAGTAGTGTGCTGTGGCTCAAATGGTAGAGTGCTAGCCTTGAACAAAAGCATCTCAGGGACAGTGCTAAGGCTTTGATTTCAAGCCTCAGAACTGGCAAAAAAAAAAAAAACAACCCACAACATTACATTAAGTATATGTATATAAGCCCCTGGAAATACTACTGGGAAATCATATTATATATATAATCTGAAAATAATTACTAAATGAATTAAGTTAGCGTAATGAATATTTAATTAGGTCAAGAACCTAAATGCTTGCATACAGTACTTAGAAATTTTCTAAGCACACTCTGCTGTGAATCTGTTTTATAATGTTGTACAGTAATATGGTAATACTATCATAATATTATAGCTGATTAATATTCTCTATGAATTTTTTAGTAAGTGCCACCACAGTAGAGCAGCTAAATAAATATTACCACAAGTAATTGAGACCATGAGTGACAGGTGATTGAACTGCTCTTTGTGTTTAAATTACAAAATGAGTTTTTCACACAGAAGGAGAAGGGATGGAATCACGGGAGGGGCCCGGAGAAGTTATCTACCAACTCTTTCCAAGTGACTATGTTAGGAATTATAAACATAGCCAAAAAAACAGGAGAGGAAGTAAAAATCAACCCTCCCCCCACCATCAAGGCCTTAGGAATCGAGTGCTGCATATTGTGTAATGATTGAGTATTGTGTAATGATCCCCATGGAATAAAGCCATGTGCCCTTGGCCCTGAGAAAGGCCCCTGTGAGCTCTTCCCAGGGACCATAATCCTGTCATTCCTTTCAACCCCTGACAAGGAACCGGCCCTTGAACTGACAGCAATCTGTCACATGGTTGTCATCTCCAACCACATTTCCTCAGACCTTTCACAGGGTTGAGTTCGAGGTGACCAACCCTATTGTAACAAAAAGATCAGTGTGTCCAGGCCCAAAGCAAGACAGAGATGTGTGATGCCCTTTGTAACATCTGACCACCCAAGAGAAAGACCGTGAATGAGGCCAACAACAGAATCCGCAGAGGAGCCTGAGGGAATAGAAGCTGACCAGAGACCAGATCTGCCTCTGCTCGCAAACAAGTGGTCTTTATGGCAAAAGTTATTTTTCAAAAAACTCATGATGATTCTGTCTCCTGTATTCTATTAAAAAATTCCAAGAAATACCCATTTTTATTCAATCCCAGGCAAAATTTTCACATAGCCTGGAATGTCAAGCTGATCTCCAGAAAGTTTATTTAAAAGGCCAGGTCATGCATAAGGGATTGTACAGTAAACAATGGGCGTAGATGTTGGCCACCCATCAATCTACTAACAAAATGCCAAAAGACTTTGTACAGCGCCTTGAGCAAGTAGTCATGGGACTGTTTCCTTTCCCTTCCTTCAACATTTCCTTCAAACACACTGGGAAAAATACAGATCCATCTCTTCTTTCCTCCATATACCCTGCTTCTCCACACACCTGCTGACATCGCAATGTCATTATAAGTTCTCACAGATGATCAACTGTCAACAAAATACTTTGCGTGTGCCTAGCACAGGCCTTGACACATAATTGGTACTTAAGATTGTACTTATCGTGTGAGTCCTTTTTGGAGGGATGGGTGCATTTCTTACACAAGCGGGTTTTATTTGAACGTGCTGAGCAAGAAACATCCCATTTCAAAAAGTCAGCAAGATCTCAAAAGACTAGAATAAGCTAAGGAAGGGAACATTCTGGACTTTAGAAGTTGTTTTCAAGATGGAAGTTAGTTATGTGTGGTCTAGGCAAGAACTGATCTCTACTACTAACTGCTGAATTCTATCAAGGATGATGACGCCAGCAAATAAAAGGAAATTAATGTGACACAACTATGTGTGTGGTGGAGGACTTCTTATTTTCAATAGAGATTTATTCCCTACTCACTTCCACTCTTGTACCAGAGTTCTGTTTGGTAAGAGAAATGAACTACCATATAATAGCAAACATTGTCAACATTTTCCTCAATATGGTGTCTCACCCAAAATTCTTCTTTATCAGGCAGATTTTCTGTTTTCGTGGCTTGCCACCCTCTAGAATGGTTCTTCTTTGCCAATATTTCCTCTAAAACTCAACAAAAAATGCCATGTGGATGATTCAAACCTTGCCTTGCACAATAGAACTAACACCTGCCATGCTCCTGGAATGGACACTTTGAGCCCAACAATACCCATGGCCTTCATTTTCGCACCTTTCCATTCACCCTTCCGAAAAGGATGCCTGGCGATGTCAAAAGGATGAGAACATCTTTATTCTCAAGTGCCATTACATTCATTTAGACAGGAACTCAAGTATAATATCCTTGATCATCACCCATTCGTAGTAATTTAGAGCTTTTCTTTTGAGTCTAAAGTTGCAACAGTCGTTGCAAGATAATCAGCCTGATTGAAAGACAGAAGGCTAAAAAGGGGCAAAACAGAACTGGGAAAAGGAGCAATCTTAACCAACTTATTCAGTTTTGAAATTTTTTTAATTGACTCTTCTGAAAGAGTTAGCAGCCAATATATATTTGGCCTACAGGTAAATATTAGAACACTATCCCAGGAGAACTTAGGTTTCATATGTCTCCAATGACAAATAAAAAGGCTTGGAAATATATTAACACATAGGTCACAAGAAAATTTCAGCCAGGCATTAGTTTGTTCACACCAGTACATTTAGCTATTCACGAGCTTGAGGTCTGATGATCACAGATCAACAGCTAGTCTGAGCAGGAAATTCTGTGAGACTCTTATGTCCAATTAACCACCACAAAAGCACAAGTGGCACTGTGGCTCAAAGTGATAGAGTACTGGACTTGAACAAAAACAGCTCAGAGAGAATCCCAGCCCCGAGTTCAAATCCTATGACTGACAAAAAAAAAAAAAAGGACAAAAGAAAATTTTCACTCAGTAGTAAACACCTTAGGGTCCTTTCAGAAAAACCCAATTCAGACAGCATTTCTACATATCAGCTTCTGATTTCACAGTCCAGCCCATGAATTTTCTGGCCCAGTTATTTATTGTATTATTATAGTTACTGTATGACTTGCATGTGAATGTATTTCTCATCTTTGACCATTGAAATATGTGCTATTATTTCAATGAGCTTAAGCTGAATCAACATACAAGGTCAGGCCACACTTCTACAGCACAGTAATAGTTCTTGATCCATATAATTTTAAAGCCTATAATCTATGAGTCCTAGCGCATACACCTATGTGACTTTAGAAATGTTCAGTGATTGGATCCTCTCTAGCATTCACATTTCCTAGATGTTGAAATGGAATATTAAAATAAGAAAGTTTTGGCAGCCTCCAAGAAAAAAGGTTGAGTGCCTCAAGCTATTAATTTTTATTGAATTGAGCCCTTTAATTGCTTGGGTGTTGGAGAATTAAAGTCTCCAACCAGTGGAAAAATTTAGCCCCGCACGGTTTACTCTGATGCCTCATTAGCACACTAATAGGCCCTTGGGAACACATTCCCTGTTTTAGTCCATCAGCCTGGAATTGGGGGAAGGACTAGTGATTTTTCTTTTACTTCCCAAGAAGAATTTTTTACTGCAACTGCACTTTTAATTTGCGCCTGCGCTACATGTTTCATGTGTCTTTGTCCTTGTTTGATTAGTTGTGTTTCGTGTGGAGTGCTAAATTGGGAAAAAAAGTCCTCTGGTGGGCGGCCTCGGCAGGTTGATTGCCAGGGGATGGAAATCTCCACTGGGGAGGATCCCCCTGAGAATTTTCAGGGCCCTATGGGACTTTCCATCACTCTGGCTGGCAGCTTGTGGACGCTGGACATGCCATCCAAGGCGTAAAAGCCTCTGTTTCTATGTTCTGTTTTGTCTTGACTAGTTTTTGTCTTTGAGATTGGCACCAGTTTTAAACTTTTAAACTTTTGTTTCCCTTATTTCTGTTGTCCATTTACATGTCTATGGGCAAAACATTTACTAGGTACTGTGTCTCCTTCTGCAAGAAGGCAGAAAAAGTGCAGGCTGCTAAGAGCTGAGTTCAAACAGCTGGCTAGGGCTAATCTTAGCCTGAGAGTAAACACTAAGAGTCAAGTGCTAGGTGGACTCAGTAATACTCCAGGGGACCCCAACCCAGTTATCTTCAGTGTTTAGTATGCTAAGATACTTTGCTAAAACTAATAGTTCCTAGCGAATAAGACTAAACAATGCTAAAATCATTCATTAAAGGTTTTGTAGTTTTAAGTTTTGGTCATTACAAGAGTAAGATTGGAAAATATACCTTTTGCCACTAAAAAATGTACGGCTGATAGTTGTTTGGACTGCTTTTAAGTTCTGTTTACATTAATACCTACATATGTGAATGTATGTATGTGTGTGTGCTCGCACACAAATGTATGTGGGTGTGAATGTGTTCAAGATTAAAAATGTATGATGTAAAAAATAGGTTAGGTTTAACTTTAAACTTCAAAAGATCATTGAATTTGTGGCATTACCAAAAGCTTTAAAGGATTATTTATTTTAAAAGGAAACTATAGTTAAAAAATTCTTTAATTCATGGTTAAAAATAAATAAATAAATAAATAAATAAATAAGAACTTAGCATGGGCCCTTGAACCTATCCTCAGTAGTGAGGGGTAAACTGACAAAAGTGCAGTTTAGCCAATCCACGTGATGGGACAGCCGTAGGGTGGCGTCCATTCATAGTGGGAGAGGGCAAGCTGGCCCCAAGGCAGTTCATCAAGCTCTAAGGAGTAGGATGGAGATAGGGCCCATTCTATAGGACAGGCCAATGGAGGCCTTTTCTTTATTTCTTTTGTTTTTCAGGTATAAACATTGGAAACCTCAGGGTAAAATGTATGATTTGACTGATACTTCTAAAACTGCCCCTTAGGATGGATTAAAAATTGGAATATCTTAAAGGAGAGTTAAAAGTTTATTTACCTGATATAACTCGATTTCTGTACAGGTTTGCAATTTGGATGTAATCAAAAAAGGCAAATATGCTAACTCTGAAATCTCATGGTTATAATTCTGGGGCACACTGCTAAGTGTACTCTTGTTACAATTGTTTTGGGTATCAATTTAATGAATCAGGTACTAAATTTTTTTAAGTGTATACTGTAATGTAACAGTAAGATGAACTATCTTAAGTCACATATAATCAGGTAAATATTTTAAAGTATATAAAACTAATGGGGGATAGAAGTACACAACTTTTCATTAACTCTCTGTATATAGGAAAATGGCTCTTTTAAAGCAGACAACCAGGAGGCAATGTGCCCCCTGGGCTTCAGTTTTTTCTATGCAAATACAGGCTGAGGTAAAGTTGTGAAAGGCCTCTACTTTAAAAAGGTTTTAGAATGCCTTTCTAGATAAGAAATTTGGAAGTGAAAAACAAGCAGCATGAAGCAATGGGTGATACCTAGGCTCCAGATTTCTTTTAATACAACCAGGCTTGGTAAAAGGACTTGAGATCAAAAATGTATTCTGAGATATGAAATTTAAAATGTTTGTTTTAAGTTGGATATAGGAAAAACGATGGCTATCAAGATGATTGTTTAATTACTACTCCAGTTTGTTTTACAGGTTTTCAATAAAAATGATTTATTATTTGCTGCACCTGATAAAAATATTGTATCAAAATTGTTACAAAATTTTGCCTTTAGACTTTTCAACAGTATAATTTAATAATTGCCCCTGATAAAATTCATTTATACAGAAGAACCATTTAAGTATCTGGGATATTTAGTTAAAAGACAAGTAATTACCCCCCAATTAATAAAAATTCGTACTAAAGAGTTTAAAAACTCTTAATAATTTTCAAAAGTTACTAGGGACATCAATTGGCTTTGCCTTCAACCTATTTTTCCATTCTTCAAGGAGATTCGGATTTTATGTAGCCCTCAAAAAATTGACACGTCAGGAACTGCTCCTAATAAAATTTGGCAAATGGATGTAACACACATCCCTGAATTTGGCCGCTTACAATATGTGCATGTATCCATTGATACACATTCTTCTTTTATTTGGGCAACACCTCTACCAGGGGAAAAAAGGGACTCATGTCATTCAACATTTACTAGAAACATTCACAGTCATGGGGATTCCTTCTCAAATAAAACTGACAATGCACCAGCTTATTCCAGTAAACAAGTACGAAAAAGTTTTAGAATTTCATAACAATTTTTCATGTTACAGGAATTGAATACAATCCTCAAGGTCAAGGTATAGTAGAAAGAGCTCATTATACATTAAAAACACAAATTACAAAACTAAAGAGGGGGAGTATGGATAGTACTGAGGGATATGCAACTTCCATGAAAAAGTATTTTATAAAACAGCCCCTGCTGTCATTGCAGAAGCATTATTTGTCCTTAACTTTTTTAAATTTGTCTCAAGGAGATGTTTTAGCAAGAGCTGAGGCGACACTTCCTAGCTCCGCCTATGCAAAAACAAAACCGCAGCCGGTTTGGATTAGATTGGGGGTTGGGCTAGATTGGGTCCCGGGGAGTTGTTAACCCAGGGGCGAGGGTATGCTTATGTTTCTACAGAAGACAGCCCATCTTTCTAGCACCTGCTTCAGTGGATCCAGCAACAAACACCCCTCTGTCCATCAAGGGGGTGAGACCATTCTCATTCAAGTGATAAGGCCATTCAAATGGACAGGTGTGCACTGGTAACCTGTAGGGGCTACATCAGAGGTAATGTATTGGGCCTATATTTCTAACCCTCCTTTATTACATCCATATTTATGGACAAAAGCCCCTGTCTCTTGTTTTTACATCTATTCCTATTTTACTCTCTCCCTCTATGGGTCTGGCATTCCAGTCTTTCCTATGGAAGAGGAAAGATCATTTAACTTCTCTTATTCTCAGTTCTCTAAAGCTATCTGTCAAGGCCGTTCCCCATGTTTACCCTTTTAGATATCAATATTGGAATTCAGCATGGAGGTTCATATAACTCCAGTAGAACTCGGCTGATTAGACTGTCTTCCTGGTCTGTGGGATCTCATACCTATAAATTAGAATAATTATGCTAGCCCTGCTGGCCTGCCTAAATGTGACAATTTTACTTATCTGAACCTGAACTTTACTGAAAGACATTGGGAAAGTTGTCGAGGAAGGTTTTCCAACTATTTGGAATACATCCCAGCATACTTGGTATGATTGGGGACCTTTTGGTGTGTGGTTGAAAAACTGCACTGAATATAACTCATCTTGTGAACCTACTTTATCTATGAACATGTCCAATGCCATGTCTGCTAAACAGTTTTTAGGGTGGTTTGGAGCAGGCTTTAGTGACCCCCGGCCTGCTCTCGCCCATGGGAGACAGGCTATTTCCTCCACAACGTCATCTCTGGAAATTAGCAGCTTCTCTGGCTCCCGTATTGCTGGCCAATGGAACTTACTCAGGATCTAAAAGGTCCTCGGCCTCCTACAACTTCACAGTTGTAAAGACCTACTATAATCTCTGCTTGTGTTCATTTTCCACAAGTACTGATGGTCGGCCCCATAAACATAACAAAGAATGCCATTACCTGCATAAATTGTAAATTGTATACTTGCTTGAATAACAATGTCACCTTTAATTTTAGTCAAGATAGGATCATGATTTTAACCCAGCGCAACTCCCTTTGGGTTCCTGTTCGCATGCATCGTCCCTGGGCTGGAGGACCTGTACAAGGATTGGTAATGCAGTTTTTCAAGCGGCTTCTGAGGAGGAGTCGTCGTGCCATTGGACTGATTATTGCAGGACTTGTTGGACTGATTGCCATTGCTACAACTGCAGCAGTATCCGGAGCCGCATTGCGACAATCTGTACAAACTCATGACTTTATGGTGCAGTGGCACCAGGGACTCCCACAATCTGTGGCAACACCAGCTGGAAGTAAATGCCCACCTTCAAGATGAGTTAGAAGCTGTAAAGGAGGAGTGTTTTTGGCTTGGACAGAAATATCTGGCTTTTACAGCAACGATTGTTTTTTGACTTGCGATTGGAATTCTAGTCATGTCTGTGTAACACCTTATAAATATAATGGCCTCTGAATGTGAATGGAATGATATTACAAATGCTTATAGATGGAGCCCTACTAAATGGTACGTTAAGTGAACAAAGCTTGTACAGGGAGGTTTTTTGAAGCTTTTCAAAAGGAATTGCCAGATGCCTCTACTATTGATGATATAGCCCAAGGACTAGCTCAGACCTTAGAAGGACTAGACCCTAGGGGGTGTGGTGGCAAAGTATTACCCATAGTGTTGGAAGTGCCTCTATTGCCTTGATACTTATGTTATGTGTCTTTTTCTTAGGATATTGTTCCATCATAGCTATAATGAAGCGTTTCGCTAGGAATAATTCCTCTGATGTTTTTACTAACTGCCCTTAAACTTTCCAGAGAAGCGGCTGTGGAAAATTAATAAAAAAGGGGGAATTGTTGGAGAATTAAAGTCTCCCACCAGTGGAAAAATTTAGGCCCCGGCACGGTTACTCTGATGCCTCATTAGCACACTAATAGGCCCTTGGGAATACATTCCCAGTAAGGAATTTCTGGTGTTTGTGGGCCAAAGGAAGCCACCAGTTGTTGTGAGAATCTCCTTTTTTCCCCCTACTTAGCAAGTCTCCTCAGGGAGACTTGCTGCCTTTAGTGTTAGATTCTCTCTGTAAACAGGAAAAGTCTCCTCACTAGATTCTCACTGTAAACAGGAAAGTCTCCTCACTAGAGTCTCACTGTAAACAGGAAAGTCTCCTCACTGTTATTTCACAAGTATTTGGAGAAGTCAAGATTGATGTTATCTAGCCTTAAGGAGATAGTAGCTAGGAGATAATTATAGTTCTACCTAGGTTGTATACAGTTCCTTGTTTTGATATCAATAATCTTTGTAGTCACTACCTCCTGTAATTAGAACGGCATTTGTATCAAGTTCCTGCCCTCACAGGAGGAAATTTCCTCCACTTCTGTATTTAAGACAAATGTCATGCTGTATTGATCTTTTTACCCTGTAATTGTAATATTGGTTTCTAACCCTATATAAACCCTGGCCCTCTTGGAATAAAGTATGCATTGGTTCACTCGCCTTGCATCCCCCGTATCCTGATTTCGACTGCAGTTACCCAGGTTCAACAGTATACTGTCAAATTTATGTAGGTACTAAAATTTCAATCAAGGGAAAAATATTTATACATATCTTCGTAATTAGAAGCATTGGGGTAGGGACGGGGAGCCTGTGCTTGAACTCAACATGAGCACTGTCCTAAGCTTTGACGTCCCTTCAGGCCAATGCTCTACCACTTGAGCTCAGCTCTGTTTTCCTTTTTGGATATTTATTTTAAAGCAGGAGAGAAAAGTTTAATACAGAACAGCTGGCCTGTGGTGGTGATGATTTCATTGCCAAAGAGGAGGGAGAGAAGGGAGAGGACTGGGTGACCCTCAGCCAGCCCTGCCTAATCTAGGGCAGGGGATTGGGCCAGGTTGATTGGGCCAGGATGTGACCTCAGGGAAGGGGAAGGTACCTGCCTCCAGGCCTGCTCGTTACCCAGTAACTGGGTGGACACTTAATAAGGTGGGGGCATCTACTTGGAGCCCTCCAGGAGGGGACCTGACATTCCAGCCTTTTAATAGGTATGGAAAAGGACGATGACTCTCTGGCTGCTTCCTGCTCGTAAAGGGCGTCGGACATTAGGGATAAAAGGCAGAAATGTGGGCCCCTCCTGGGAGAAGGCTAGCAGTAGGCTCCCTTGGTGTTAGATGGCAGTCCTTGAATGAAGCCTGGAAGTCTCATGAGGCAGGGGCTGGATTTGTCCAGCCTCTCTTTCCCATTTGGAGTGTTTTTTTATGTTGTTGGGTTTGTTTTTGTTTTGTCAGTCCTGGGACTTTGGACTCAGGGCCTGAGCACTGTCCCTGGCTTATTTTGGTCAAGGCTAGCAATCTGAAACTTGAGCCACAGCACCACTTCTGTCCTTCTCTGTTTCTGTGGTGCTGAGGAATTGAACCCAGGGCTTCATGCTTGCTAGGCAAGCATGCTTCACGTTAGATTCACTTTACTAACCCTGGACAATGTCAACTAAATTCCTGCAAAGTTGTAAATTATGTCCCCTCCCTATTTCCATGGTAGAAAAACATCAGTCCTTAGAACTAATTGCTCTTAAACCATATTAATTTAAGAGGAAAATATTTTTCTGATGAACTTACATGTACATATATTCTGCTCCAAAGGAATACATTTTTAATTTTCTAAACCTCTTGGGTTTCCTAAATGGTACACTGCTGTTGTGAAAATGTGATCTCACCATTCACAAATTTTCACTAATAAACGTGCTTACATCTGTTTGATTTCATGCACATGTAATTTATTGAACCTTGAAAACCTTCTTCCTTGTATCATTTGCTAACATGAAAAAGGGAGCATTCTCTGGAGGACCATAGTTAAAAGTATGGCTATTCAGGAAAGATGCTTGATGCAAGCATCGTGGCTAAGAAGACACTTCTAAAGGCCCTCATAAACAGATGAGAGGCAACAAAAGCAGAAGATGAAGGGGCCTCTGAGTTCTTCCCTCCAGTCTCATTTCTAGCACACTATCATCACAGAGTCAAAAGGACCTAAGATTTGGCATGAACGAGGCAGTTTTAACCAAATTTCCTAGTCCTATGAAGCCCCAGAGTTGGAAATCATGGAAATGATCATGATTTGCAATCAATCCTGACAAAGCCAAAGTTTGATTTTCTACAAATTGGATGGACATTTGGTGGGAAAAACAATGTGACAAGTTGCCTGGCACCAGTGGCTCATGCCAATAATCCTAGCTACTCAGGAGGTTGAGATCTGAGGATCACAATTGGAAGCCAGCCCAGGTAGAGGAGTCTATGAGACTCTTTTCTCCAATTAAATGATAGAAAAAAGCTTCAGTGTGCTCCTTCCCTTTAAAACTTGTACAATGGACGAGTAGAGAAGGCAGGAATTAGTGGCATATATGAAAAATAATCAGAAGTTTAAATCAGCATGGACCTCTATGTCTGTGGACAGAAGTACAAGTAAAGAAAGAATATGACTGCAACTGGAGGTTCCTTAGTATGCAGTATGATATACAGAACTGAAGTTTTCTTCTCTGACCAAAACTGCAGCTTTATTCAGATCTGGTATTGCAAGCAAGCACTCCTAAGGAAAAACAAACTCCAACTGCCTAATAATCCAAGGGCATTAATCCTAAAAATAAAAACATTTATTCTGAAAGTAGTGGGAAATACAATCTGCGATTTCAAACATCTGAAGAACTGTCATAAAAAGAGGTATTTCCTACTTTTTAATGACAATGGATGGCGATGATGTCCAGAATCAAATGATGGATACTACATGAAAACAAATGTTTAACCTAACAAAAAGATGAACTTCTCCAACAAATGTGTCCAAAGACTCAAGACTATACATTTCAATAAACCCTACACTGCATGACTATTTAAGCAAAATCTCATTGGAGGAATTCAAGAATGCAATGTGAAAAAACTGTAGCTAGCCTCTGATTACACACACAACACTTGAGAATGTTCGAGGTCAGCACAGGTGGCACAATAGGCGGGCTCAGACTGGAAGGAAGGCTATGTGTCCATGTTAGCAGGGTGCCAGGGGGCCTTGAAAGCCATTGTTAAACACCATAGCTCAGTAGTTAAGTACCTATGATCACATAAGATGATGTGAAAGTGAAACAAACTCTAAGATACGGAAACAATTGGTTTATCATTGTTGTTATTTTTTAACGTGCTAAATGAAATCATTCCTTTTTCCTTTTGCTTATCTTCCCTATGGTTTAGCCCCTCTTGTCACTGTTTTTTGATTTTGATACCCTTGGTCATAATATATATATAATATATATATATATATTATGTATATATATATATTTGTCTGAATTAGGGAAGGGAAGGGGAACTTCAAAATGTTGAGACAAATGGTAAAAACGTGAACCAATGCAACAGTAATAACTACAAGATATGTTGTAAACTAACTGTAAAATTGGAGGGGAGGGGGAAATACAGGAGGAGGAAAGGTGGGAGAAAAATGAGGGATGAGATAGCAAGTTTGACAAGAAATGTACTCATTACCTTAGGTATGTAAATGTAACCCTACTGTACATCAACTTGACAATCAACATAAAATAAAGAAAGATGCCCTGAGCTCAAGAATTAATACTCATATGTAGATGGATACTTTCTCTCTCTCATACACATACACACACACACACACACACACACACACACACACACACACACAGAGAGAGAGAGAGAGTTCATATTTATTTTTAAATACCCAATAGATAGCTTGAGGCCATGTGGAAATAGAAGCAGGAACCCAGGTGATCTCAGCAAACAGTAAACCCGACACAGCAGCCTCTGTGAACTGTCCAAGCACGACATTGAAAGCATCTGGAAACATGTTTGGTTGTAGAATTACGGATGCAACCGGCTCCTAGGTCAAAGCACAGGATGTTGTTACACATCCAACAGGACACATGGACAGCCACCTAAAGGGAGGAATTAGCCAGAGTCTTGACACCACTGTTTCTTTTAGACCCACCTGAGTGGGTCTCTGATTTTTGTAGCCCCAGGAGAGCTTAGCCAACACCCAAAGTATTTACTAGTAAACATGGCTGCAGTACCTGAACCCATCTTTATGAGCGCGGGTGATGGTCCTTAAAAAATAATGGCCAGGAAAAGCTCACCTGCAGAAGGGATAAATTCTCACAGTTGATCTAACAACTGACAGGGGTCATTTAGCTTCAGGAAAAACCACCTAATTGGTGGTGTCAACAGCTTTCTACAAGGGTAGTATCATAATTCTCAGCAGAGAATTTACCAAATTACATAAGAAAGACAAAGAAAGTCAAATATTAATTTCTCAAACAAAATGGGGGGCTGCTACTATAGAAGCTGCAAAGACTAAACCAACGGGGAATCATGAACTCAAATACCCATCATAATATAGGGTTAAATCCATTAATATTGGGCACCACTGATTATAGACTACATTTTTTATACACTTTTAGTTATTTTGAAGACTTTAATTAGTTTGATACTCAGTTAGTTCTTCCCAAGACCTTAACAGCCCATTTCTAGCTCTAAATAATAAGGCAGGCTTAGTCACAATGAACATTTCACTAGGTCTCTGGGATTTTGGTGCCAGTTCTGGTCTGGCCAATGATCCTGTTCTTTTGTGCTTAAGGGCTAGCACTCTCACAAAGCTCCACTTTCTGCTGTATTGTTTTTGTTTTCTTTTGGTGGTCAATTGGAGACAAGTATCTCAGTGCCTTTCCTGCCCAGGCTAGCTTCCAATTGCAAATCCTCACTTTTGAGTCTTCCAAATAGCTAGGCATGAACCACCAGCACATAGCAATTTAAAAAAAATTTTCCCTGAGCAGAGGAGCAGCAGAGCCCTAGTTATTCTCTCTCCAACACCCCAGTTTTACCACTCCAGAAACTTTTTACTCCTAGAAAGACAGCCCAAGTAAGTTATAACAGTACAGGGATTCTGTCCAATAAGGAAAAAATTGACATTGCTGGCCTGAAAACACAGATTTCAGTTCTGGGCCTCATCCCTCTGCCAAGCCAGTGCCGGCGCTGGCACAGCGTCTCACAGTTCATGGACCTAAACCACCCAGAAGTGACCAAGGTGAAATCCTCCAGATGGTGGCAGACAGACGTGGATCTCAGGCTGAGCATGGACAGGCCGAAAATGGCAGACAAAGCATGAGTACCCCACAAAAGAATATTCTCACTCGTGCCCACAGAGAAGCATCGGTAGCCTTTTCCCCACTGCCAGAGCAAAGCACCATCTCTGACACTGGCATAGGGTCAGACCAGACTGGAAATAAACCCGGCTTGGGGAAAGCGAGGGACAAAGGGGCCACCTTTGAAAAGAGCAAGAGGGACAGACCCAATGAGGGCCAGCTCCACCCAGAAGAGCAACCCCTGCCCCAGGTGGGAAGCTCATCCAGGCCACAGTTCACAACTCAGGTGAACTCAGCCAGAGGTGCCCGCCCTGCCCGCCAGAATTTCTAAATTAAAACGGAAAGTGGCGAGCAGCTACCGGCAGCAAGGAACAACCAGATAGGAAAGCAAACAGTTCCCAAGACAGATAAATGGCCCCATCTCAGAGGAAGCCTAATTCCCAGCCCAAAATGGAGCTGAATTCCATAGCCAGCTATGCTCAGGGAGGCCATCCTGCCCATGAGGAGGAACCACCCCTAGGCAAGCAACTCTCAGACAGGTAAACCAAGCCAGAGCCAAACCGCCCTGCTGAGTCCACAGCCTCTCCAAAGCCAGGTGATAAAGGCACCAGTCTCACAGCAGATGGGAGGAGCCAGGCCTCCCAAGACTGTTCACTTCCCCCATTTACAGAGGACACCCAAGTCCTATGTGAAAAGCTGTGCGAACCACAGAGCCCTCAGGATTTCACTAACAGAGGAGGAGGGTCAGAGCTGATCCACCCCCTGAAAACTGAAAGCAGGTCAAACCACACAATCACCAATATAGACTACAGACAATTGCAAGGAAACCAGAGACTGGAGAAAGCCCACCCAAACAAGGAAGACTCCATTTTTTAAAGATTTATTTTTTTATTTTTATTTAACAGATGTTGTTGGTTTTTTGTTTTTCCAATGTATAGACAAATGGTAAAACGTGAAACCAATGCAACAGTATTAACTACAAGATATGTTGTAAAATAACTTGAAAATTGGGGGGGGGATATGGGAAGAGGGAAGCTGGGAGAAAAAATGAGGGACAAGGTAGCAAGTTTGACAAGAAATGTAGTCATTACCTTAGGTATGTAAATGTAAACCCCTCTGTACACCACCTGTACAATAAACATAAAATAAAGAAAGATGCCCTGAGCTCAAGTACTAGTGCACATATGTATATGAATACTCTCTCTCTCTCTTTCATACACAAATACACACAAACACAGAGTCATATTTATTTTTAAATACCTAATAGATAGCTTCAGGTTGTTGTGGAATAGAAGCAGGAACAGAGGTGATATCTCCTCAGAAAAAACTAAACCCGACAAGTTGCATCTTTGAACTGTCTAGCGGGACCTTCCTTCTCATCAACCCAGGGTTCACTTCCACAGCAAGATACACTGCCTCCATGAGTATACATGAATATACCTCCGTGTGCGCTGTCAAAGTCCACCCAGCCCACTATGCATCATTGGACATCTCTGCAGAAAGACGTGGGGGATTGTGCATACTTGCGACTCCAGTGTGTTCATGATCACACACACATACTGCGTAGGAACACTAACAGGTGGATCTTGAGCCCAACCCTGCCATATGGCATCAGAAGCATTCACAAGGTGGAGGGAAGAGTATTTGTCTTCCCCTGTTGCATCCACCACAGCAATAGAAGCCGAGAATTCTCCACCCCAGGAAGACCATAGTGAATGCCTCCAACTATAGGGAGACCCAGAACCTGATTGTCCTAACCAACCGCTGCTTCCTTTACTCCTAAACAATCTCCATTTAAGGAGGATCCCCAAGCCCTTCCTGAAAGCTGTGCGAACCACAGAGCCCCAGGATTTCCCTAACAGGCGAGGAGGGTCAGAGCAGATCCACCCCCTGAAAACTGAAAGCAAGTCAAACCAGCCAAGCAGCAAAATAGACTACAAACCATTGCAAGGAATCCAGAGACTGGAGAAAACCCACCCAAACAAGGAACACTCCATTTTTTAAAAACATTTTTTTAAACTTTTTTTTTCTATTTTTCATTTCTGAGACGTCGTTGGTATTTTGTTTTCTATTTTTTTTTTGTTTTATCGGCTTTTTTAATTTCCTTTTTCGGGGGTTGGGTTGTTAATTGTTTTGTGTTTTGTGCATTTGTCTTCCAGTATTTTTCTTTGTTTCTCTTTTCACATTCTCTTACTTTTAAATTACTTTCCTATGACTAACAGCTTCACTCTTTCTGCTAACTCTCCATTATTCATCATATTAATCTTGTCCTTTCTACCGATTCTATTCTTCTTCACATTTCCATGTCACTGAAATGAAACCAAAATCACCACCACACCACAACCGCCACCATCACCACCACCCCCACATACATTTTACTCTATTCCCTTCACTACCTCTCACTTATCCTCCAGATTTACATTCAGGACCTCCAGACTCCATTGATCCCTGGTTATTGGATAGAGGATATCCCTGTTCAATCCAAGTGAATCAAAGTGGTTTATAGAGAAATCCAGCTCATAGTATTTTAACAGTACTTATTAACTATTGAATACAGGATTGGTTGTTATTTTGAAATTGTATTTTTAGGAACACCAATCTAATTTTATATACAGTTATACCAAGTATCTGTGTATAATTGTGAACTTCTAAGATTTACACAACAGTGCTTGGTAAGGTCTGCTTTGGGTCTTAACAGTGCTCACAGGTGCTCTTAGATAGGCATTCCCAATCCAAATGGGCAGAAGAAACACAAGATGGCAAACAATGCAGTCATATCTCCCACTCAAAACAAGCAGGAAGCAGAGCAGTCAATCAAAGACATAGAAGAGAACCCTCATAATGCTCTACAAAGTCTACTGATAAACATGTTAAATGAAAAGTTTGAATCCATCCA
This sequence comes from Perognathus longimembris pacificus, assembly GCF_023159225.1. Classification (NCBI taxonomy): domain Eukaryota; kingdom Metazoa; phylum Chordata; class Mammalia; order Rodentia; family Heteromyidae; genus Perognathus; species Perognathus longimembris. The sequence goes on from NW_025960499.1 coordinate 35,847, forward strand.
TACATCAATCCGTCCATAAAGTAATAGATGATTTCATGGCCTCAACAAAGAGAAAGATAAATGAACTTCAAGAGTCATATGAAAAGATAACTACCCAGCTAAAAGATTTGAGAGACAGCACTCAAAACCAAATTAATAATGTAAAGATGTCCATGCAGGACCTAAGAGATACTTCTAGCAAGGACATGGAAATCATCAGGAAAGAACAGTCTGAAGGAAAAGAGATTCAAAATCAAGTAACTAGCCTACAGTCTCAAGTAGGTGAAGCAGAGGATCAAATCTCAGGAGCTGAAGATTCCTAGAATCTATGGAGAAATGTCACACAAAAATACAAAACCCAATCCAATCGATAAAACAGATCACTCCAGGAGCTCCAAGACACAAGCAGGAAGCACTATTTGAGGCGAATAGGATTGAGAAAAACCAGGAGAAAGAAGTTAATGGAATATGCAACCTATTTAACAGAATATTAGCCAAGAACTTCCCAACTATCCAGGAAGGTAGGCCGATACAGATACAAGAAGCATTTAGAACCCCAAAGCGACCAGATCAGGAATAGGACATCCCACTGACACATTGTGATCATAACAGGATCAGTAGAGTCCAAGGAAAGAATCCTTAAAGATGTTACGGAGAAGAAAGTAATCACAAATAAAGGAAAAGCAAGCAGAATTACCCCAGACTTCTCAGCAGAGACCATGAAAAGCAAGGGGATCCTGAATGAGGTATGCCAAACCCTAAATAATAATAAATATCAACCAAGAATGCTGTACCCAGCTAAACTCTCATTCATAGCTGAAGGACAAATAAAAGTCTTCCACAGGAAGGAAAAACTGAAACAATGTATCTCCACCAAACCAGCTTTACAGAAAATCCTCAAAGATGTACTATACAGGGAAAATAATCAAGATCCCAATACAGACAGAGAAATGAACCCTAAATAGAAAACCAGAATATTAGATCAAGAATTGGGAAGACACAGCTTTTAACAAGATAGCTACAATGAAAGGACAAATGATCATCTCTCAAACCTAACTCTCAACATTAATGGACTTAATTCTTCATTCAAACGACATAGGCTCATTACTTGGATCAAACATCAAGATCCGTCTTTCTGCTGCCTCCAAGAGACACATCTATCTAGCAAAAGCAAACTTCTTCTAAAGGTGAAAGGCTGGAATAAAATCTACCAATAAATGGCCCCCAAATGCAGGCTGGAGTGGAATTCTAGCATCAGATAAAATCGACTTCAAATGAAAAATGTAAGAAGAGACAAAGAAGGTTACTACATACTAATAAAGCGATGTCTCCTACAGGAGGATATAACCATCTTAAATATCCACACACCAAATACAGGAGAACCCAACTTCATCAAACCAACACTACTGACTCTAAAATCACTCATAGTCCCAAACACATTGATTGTTGGAGACTTTAACACTCCACTGTCACCTCTGGACAGACCAACAGGCCAAAAACTGAACAAAGAATCCACAGAACTAATCAACTGCATAGACCAACTAGACTTAACCAACATCTACAGAATATTCCATCAAGCAATACCAGAATACACATTCTTTTCAGCAGCCCATGAAACATTCTCCAAAATATATCACATCTTAGGGCACAAAGAAAAATCTGTACAAATTCAGAAGTATCAAAATCATTCCCTGCCTTCCCTCAGACCACAATAGATTAAAATTAAAGCTCAACTCAAACAGCCACCACACAAAATGATACAATCCATGGAGACTAAGCAACACACTGCTGAAACCATCAGTGGGTCATTGAAGAAATTAGACCAGTAATTCAATATTTATGGCATTCAACCAAGGTGAGTGCACAAAGTACCACCTCCTTTGGGACACAGCAAAGGCAGTACTCAGACGAAAATTTATATCTGAGTGCCTACACCAACAATCTGGATAAACAGCAACTCAACAACTTACGGAATCACTTTAATCTTCTCAAAAGAGAACAAGAATCCATACCCCCAAGTCAATAGATGGAAGCAAATAATTAAAATCGAATCAGAATTAAATATACTTGAGAGGGAGAAAAGAAAACCATCGCAACAATCAACAAAACAAAGCCTTGGTTTCTTTGAGAATATTAACAAGATAGTCAAATTCCTAGCAAACCTGACCAAAAAACGATGGCAGCACACCCACATAAACAAGATCCGAGATAAAACAGGTAACATCACTGCAGAAACAACCAAAATTCAGAACACAATAAGGGACTATTTTGCAAACCTTTGTGCCAACAAATTCGAGAACCTGAAGAAAAGGATGATTTTCTAGAAAAAATTGATACCCCCAAACTCAACCATGAAGATTTAAACCTTTCTAAACAGACTCATACCCAGCCTTGAAATAGAAACAGCAATAAGAGATTTCCCATCAGAGAAAAGCCCATGTCCAGATGGATTCACAGCAGAATTCTACAAGGCTTTCAAAACAGAAGTCACACCAATATTTTTCAAAATCTTCAATGAAATTGAAAGAGAACGTTCACTACCAGACTTATTCTATGAAGCCAGTATAGCCCTCATCCCAAAACCAGGCAGGGACTCATCAACAAAACAGAACTATAGAACGATTTCCCTGATGAACATAGATGCAAAAAATTCTCAACAAAATTCTGTCCAATTGACTTCAACAGGTCATCAAAAAATATCATACACCATGATCAAACTGGATCCATCCCAGGGATGCAAAGTTGGTTCAATATACGCAAGTCAATTAATGTAATCCACCACATCAACCAGAGCAAGATAAAGAACCACATGGTTATATCTCTGGATGCAGAAAAGGAGGGTTCGATAAAAATCCAGTACCCATTTATGATAAAAATGCCTGGAGAAAATTGGGATTCCAAGGAACATTCCTGAATATAATAAAGGCTGTTTATTACAAACCAACAGCAAGCATAATTCTAAATGGTGTAAAGCCAAAGCCATTCCTTTGAAAATCAGGAGCAAGATTGAGATGTCTGCTCTCTCCCTCCTCTTTAACATTCCTAGCCAGAGCAATTAGGCAAGAAGAAAACAAAAAGGGGATCCAAATAGGAAAAGATGAAGTTAAGCTTTCTCTCTTTGCAGATTACATGATCCTATACTAACGAACACCATAGACTCTACTCCCTAGCTACTAGAGCAGATCCAAAACTTTGGCAAAGTTGCAGGATTTAAAATAAACCCTCGAAAATCAACAGCCTTTCTATATGCTAATAACACGAAGACAGAGGCTGAAGTCAGGAAAGCAACTCCCTTTGCAATAGTCTCAAAAACATAAAATACCTAGAAATAACCTTAACCAAAGAAGTGAAAGACCTCTATGAATTAGACTGTTTGGTGTAAGTGAACTGAACATCTCCGTGGGGGGGGGGGGGGAAGGGAAAGGGGGGAGGAGGGAGAGGGTATGAGGGACAAGGTAACAAACTGTACAAGAAATGTATCCAGTGCCTAAAAATATGAAACTGTAACCCTTTCTGTTCATCACTTTGATAATAAAAATTTGAAAAAAAAAAAAAAACGAACTAAGGAAATGGAAAAACCTCCCATGCTCCTCGATTGGGAAGATTAATATAGTCAAAATGGCAATATTGCCAAAAGCTATCTACAAATTCCATGCAATACCCACTAATATCCCAAACACCATTTTTTAATGAAATTGAGGAAGCAATCCAGAAATTTATATGGAAAAATAAATGACCCCCCCGACTAGCAAAAACAATCCTAAGCAGAAAGAACAATGCCGGAGGAATTACAATACCAAACTTCAAGCTGTATTATAAAGCTATAGCTATAAAAACAGCTTGGAATTGGCAATGGAACAGGCCTGAAGACCATGGAACAGAATTGAAGATCCAGCAGTGAACACACAGAACTAAGCCCCCTTAATCTTTGATAGAGGAGCTAAAAAATACGATGGAAGAAAGATAGCCTCTTTAACAAATGGTGATGGCAAAACTGGTTCAACACCCACAACAAAGCAAATTAGATCCTTATATATCATCCTGCACCAAAATCAATTCCACATGGATCAAAGATCTTGAAATTATAACAGATACCTTGAAAGCACTAAAA
>NW_025960500.1:0-29419 GCF_023159225.1 Perognathus longimembris pacificus
AGTGCTAGCCTTGAGCAAAAAGAAGCCAGGGACAGTGCTCAGGCCCTGAGTCCAAGCCCTAGGACGGGCAAAAAAAAAAAAAAAAGTTTTCCATCGACCCTAATCACAGAACACGTTAATACCAAAAGGCACCTTCGGGGATCTTCTAGGACCCAGACACTAGGAAGTAGTTTTCCGATACCCCCTGATTGCAAACAGATCCATCACCCCAGCCAGCAACAGTAGCTTCCTTCTTTGCTTGTCCATTCAGAGGCATGAGAAAGCCACAGCGTCCAGGGAGCAGAATTCACTTCCAGTTCAATGGAACCATTGTGTCTCCCGATTGAAACATTCCTTCCTTTAGGACAAAGGCCTCTAGGTCAGCACAAAGTAAGATCATAGGAACAGGAAACAAAAATTTTGTTAATGGGTCACTAAGAGTAATCGTGGGTGGTGTCACTACCATGTTCACCATATGATTCTTCAATCCATTGATTCTAATTTCAGAGAAAAATCCCACCTATTCAATTCACAGTATCACAGTCTCCTGGGGAAGCTTGGTAGGCTTGATGGGAGTTATGGCATCATGACAAAGTCTTCCACCCACACTGTCCTGCCAGCAGCTGCAGGATGTCATAGCAAACCAGTGAATTCTACCACCATGAGCATTATGTCTATCCTTTGCTGGAAGGTGAGTCCCTTGACCAGAAGCAATGCTATTTGAATACCATGATGGCAGATCAAACATTCTATAAGTCCATGGATGGTAATTTATCACAATCATTGCATGCAAGGAAGGTGTATATATAGGAAATGAGAATTCCAGTAAGAACAAATACTGCTCTATGACAAAAGTGATCCGAAGAAATATATCCACCATCATTAGCTTCAATCACTCTGGGAAAACAGTACCCTATCAGCCACCCACTACTCACTCTCTTTGGTCAGCTGACTGGGCAATCAGCAATGGCCATAGCTGGGTCAGCATGGCGAGTCAGTCATGCTTTCGAAGCCATGCATAGTCCCCACCCAGTGGTTCATGGCCATTTTGCACATGGCTCCATTGTGTAAGAACAGGAGTGGCATGGAAAAAGGATGATTTCTAGGCCACAAAAAGGAGCAATCTTTTCACTTAATTACAAACATCATCCTCCACTCAGGTTATCTTTTGGTATTGTGCCCACTCAGCAAGTTCTACCACCTACCTCATCCCCAATTTCCTTGTGACCAATTTTCCAGTCATGCCTCTTCTAAGTCCCTAACCAGCTAGCCAAACAATTCACACAAGAGCTCATACATCCATAAAGTCACTCAACTGGCCCCTTCTCCCTGTAAGCTAACCAACAGAGACACTGCTCAATGTTCTGCCCACCTAGAGAATTTCCCCTTTACCAGCGTCCTTTCAAGGTCATCCTAGTACAGAGTCAAAGTGCTACAACTATCTACTCTTACATGGTGCCTGAATATCACACAGAAGGTTCTGTAAAGCAGGCCCCAGTTTCTTCTTCTGTCAGCTGATCACAGGAAACTTACTCTAAAGCCACAGGTATGGAATGAGAAGAATAAGAGTGCGACAGGACTTCAGACCAAAGGCATTTGGGCTATTTCTTATAACTTACTTGTTCCTCTCTTTACTACTGGGAAGCATGTATATTCTCATCTGAATATTTGAGAGGTATTGAATTTTTGAAATCTATTTTGAGATTCTATCGTTTTAGATTTTCAGAGGAATAGGAGTAGAAAGAATCATCAAGAATAAAGATTAACAGAGTTGTAATCTCACATCCTATATTATTTTTCCAATTTCACCAAAACCTCATTTTTTCAGACTAGTGTTCAATTGAAATCCTCTTAATGCTCATGAGCCTTTTGTGGCAACATGGCAAAACGTCTAAGAGTTACAAAGACCTAAGTTTGATATTTGCCAATACCATTGCTGAAGTCTTGGCAATTAAATCTCTAGGCCTCCTGTAAATTTGGGTCTTACGCATAAACTCTTAATCTACCTCTGAGAGTACAGGGTAGATGTTGAGTGTTCTCACCACAAAAATGATAATAATCTGCGATACATATGTTAGCTAGATTTAACCACTCTATGTGTAAAATATGTTGTACTTGATAAGTATGTATCATTTTACCTGTAGATTTTTTATAAATAGGTTGATTAAAAATGGAGGGGAATACTACCTATGAGATACTGAATGGGCTCTAAGAAAATGAGTTCATCAGGGAAAAGCCTTTTACAGGTAATGTTTATATTTGAACAAGAGCTTAGCATTTTTGTTTTTTTTTCTTTAGAAATTTTATTTAAATATACGGAAAATAGTTATGGATGGCAAAAGGTGCTATTTATCCTGTATTTTTTATTTTTTGTAATTTTTTATTCTTTTATTATTTAAAAGGTGATGTACAGAGAGATTACAAGAACATGTCAGGTAATGAGTACATTTCTTTTTAGACAATGTCACCCCTTCCGCAAGCTCTCTCCCTGTGTTTTCTTCATTCCCCCCACAAGTTATATAGTTAATTTTCAACATAGTGTCTAGTGAGTATGTCTCTGTTTCTTTCATGGTTTTGAGCATCACAGTTATTGATAGCATGTCTGAACCTGCTTCCTGGCTCTCCCATTGCACTCCTTGATCCCAATCATTCTACAACACCACAGTAATCAAGGGATCTTTCTAAAACATGGCACATCACTTTTCTAGCTAAAACTTTCCAATATGTTTCTTAGAATATTTGAAATTAAGTCTAAACTTTCTATTATGGTTAATAAAACTACACACAACTTCTTTTATGACTCTATATCAGTTTTCTTTAGGCTAGATAAAGTGTGAAGTACCCTGCACACACACACATACACACACACACACACACACACACACTCACACACCACACACAACTCCTTTAGTTCTTACAAGAAAGTTTGAGAAGGTTGGCTGAAAGAGAGAAAAAAAGCTGAGGAATTAAAATTAACAAACCTTCCCTAGAGCAACCTAATTAGTAAGGCTTGCAACTGCTTCACACCCAGTTTTCAACAATATCTAGCACTTACTACATATCTTCTGCTAGACACTGAATGAATGTCTTTATATAAAGGTAACCACTTAATAGGACATATGCCACATGATGATATTATTATTCTCAAATGGAGAAAAAAGCTTGGACTCAAAGAAGTTAAGTAACTGGATTAAGTCACAGAAGTAGGAAATGGCAAGGCTGGAGTTTAAATAAACCCAGGACAGTCCCACTTCATACTGCTAACCCTAAGCATTTCCTCCTCCACATCCTCCTGCTCTTCCTCTTCCTATTATGCCAGTCCTGGAGCTCAAGCTCATAGCCTGGGAACTGTCCCTGGGCTTATTTTGAAGAGCTTAGTTTTTAAATACATTTTTAGCAAGTTTACTTAGGCTCATCTACCCTCCCATTGCAAAATGAAAAAGTTCATATTATTCTGTATGAGTCAGTACTTTGCTGAGAATAAATTTTTTCAATACCATCTGTTTCATCAAATAAAATTCCTACTCTACATTAAAGATCAGCTATTGTATCATTCATAACATCTGTACAAATACAATTTCGAGATATGTAAGGGGGTTGGAAATTTTTATCTTTCATATATTATGTTCCTACAGCTTGTTTTATGCTGTATTTTGGAGTCCAACTGGAAGATAAATCTTTGCCCCTCTGTCTGAATTTGTTTCACGTACAACCCGTTTATGATTATAACTCTGTTGTAGTTCCTATCTCTTATATATTTAGAGTTTTAACTCATTTCCATGTTTGAAACCAAAAGACAATCGCTGTGCTATTTGTCTATGAAAGGTTGATTGTGCACAGTTTAACATTTGGCAAGCAAACGAGAACCATGACTATTTCTGTTAACATAGGAGGAATCCCCATCAGGGAAGTGACTTCAACTGAAAGGAAATATTTGGATAGGAGGAAGAGGGAAGAAAAGAAAAAGAGCAAATAAAACTTGTCAAGGGACCACTGTGTTGGGAGCCTTTTTCTCTAGACTCGGTGCATTGAAAAACTCCATTATGGAGGTATCATTCACATTCACACACGAGCAAAACAGTATCAAAGACTATTATTCCACACCACAGCTAATATGGTGAAGAGGGGAATGGATCCCAGCTGTCTCCTCCATGAAATTGTGCAGCTTTCAGACTGAAGCTAAGTGGACAGCATATCTACTCTGTAGCATAGTGGAGAGGGAAAGAAATGAGTCCAGATTGGATAGTGAAGAGTGCCAACTTCAGAAAAGAACCACTGAAGGAGGGTGGGGAGAGAGGAGAGATGAGGTGCAACAGTTATCACCAGCACAAAGGAGGAAAGATAATTTCAAAGGAAGGGTACTTGAGAATGGTCAGCATTAGGAAGTTCAATCAATAAAAGAACAGGCTCTCCACCTGCTAATGCAATCACCATTAACCCAAAAAAGCATACAAAGTCATCATTAATGCCTTCTTCTCCCTCACCAATTAGTAGCAGTGTTCAAATGAATTCCCTTGCCAGGCCTTCCTTTCCATCCTTTCTGCCCTCACTCTACTTCAAACGTTTACTCCCCAGCTGAGAAACTTGTAGCCTGGTCCTTATGGTTTCTAGTTGGTGCCCTGGATTCACCCAGCTTCTTCTCTTCAAATAGTTTCATGTGACTCTTCTGTGCAGAGTTCAAAAGGGATTTCCCCCCACACCCCTGTCACAAATCCAGTATTTTTCCAGTCTTTACACTCTCTAGACACCTTTTTACTTTTAAAGCCGCTGTCCCATATGACACTAACTAACCCTATGAGCTTTATCTGCTTGACTTGATCAGTGGCTGTGAACTACTTGCTCTCTGACCTTTATTCTATCTGTACCTCAGTTTATCAGCTGCAAACATGGAAATAATTTTTAAGAAAAAATAGTGCTTATCCCCTATAATTAGAGAATAAAACATGCAAAACTCTTGAAATAGTGCCTGACTGCACTATTGAATAAGCACTCAATGAATTTTAGTTATAATTGTATTAACTTTATGATTTTATAATTAACTTTTCAGCTAAATGTATACAAAAACCCCAACAACAACAAATAGGACCATGAACAGTGTATTGGTACCACGTAACATTTAGCCTCCCACGTTATGCTTTTAGCCACTTTGCCATGATCCCAACAAACTCGCCCAAGTTCTGCCTCTAAAAGGCTCTCCATGTATTCTGACTATCTACTCTGAAGAGCCTGTCATACTTAAATGACTGATTCCTAAATATAGTCATTCTAAATCCAATCACTGCCCTTTCAGAAGTGTTGTCGCTGAACTCTTTCTGAGAGCAATGGCCTACCAATTTGGAATATTTTTACTTTTTGTGTAATGCTTATTAATTTTATTGCTTGTAATTTTTTTTGCCAGTCCTGGGGCTTGAACTCAGGGACCTGGGCACTGTCACTGAGCTTCTTTTGCAGAAGGCTAGCATGCCAACAGTTGAGCCACAGCATCACTTCTGGCTTTTTCTGTTTATGTGGTACTGAAGAACCGAACCCAGGGCTTCGTGCATGCTAGGCAAGCACTATACCACTAAGCCACATTCCAGCCCTGATTGCTTGGTAAACTTTTAAACTACTATATTTTCCTATCACTTTTAAGTCTATAAATCACTTTGAAATCCATCTGCTCCTTAGTTTCATTTCTCTGACTATGATTGCCTGCCCCAGTGGCAGGAACTGAGATTTTGCTTGTCTATGTAACTCTGCCCTGCCAGGGCACTGCCAGGGAGCAGATTCCTAAACACAGGCGCATGAAGGGCATGGATTGTCCTATGCACACAGCTTCACCGTCACTGAAGAAGAATTCAAACTACTTTTCAAGTAAGAAAAAAAAGTCAATTAAGGTTTTTAAGGATCTCACTTTTCCTCCAAGAAATAACTTTCCAACTTTCTAGCAAATCTCTTTTTATTTCAAATACCTGATGCTGCAAACGGTCATCTCTGTCTTGATACATCTTAATGGCTAGCAAAGTGTGGGGAGGGGTAGTTGCCATAGTGACCAAGAGAATGTCTGTAGACAGACAATTTCTGTCACTGAGACAGAAGAGTATTCCTGTTCATCCATCTCTAGTTTGATTTAGTATAGTAAAGCTCCAAGGCAAAGTCGATTCATTTCAATTACAGAAGACATTGCTCTGGTTCTGACTCCGCAGGAATGGTACCAGTAATGTGTCACCAACACTTGACAATGGCTCAGTCTCAGCAATAGTTTGACAAAAGAAGAATCTCACCACTTGTTGACTGACACCAGTAGAGTCACATCAGTAATCAATAACAGTTCAGTCTCACTCATATTTTTGTGTGCCTTAGGACTGGAGTTAGATTGCCACAGAAATGAAATCAACTATGAAAGATATTCATTTGTAATTCTAAGTGCTTACATCACATAAACAATTATTTAACATGTACACAGGCCAGTAGTTACTACCTATTTCCATTATTCATCATTTTCTCTGGCACCTTTCACCACTTAATCCCATTTTTTCCAAAATTAAAATTTAAAGAGGCAACTTCAGTCTGGTTTGGACAATGACACCATTCACTGGGAGACACAGGAGAAGAAGATGGGTCGGGGAGTGAGGTTAAATTCATCCTGAGCCATTCTAGATTTATAATGCCCAGCTAGACTTGTGTGCTGTTGGCCAAATTCTTCTAAAAAGCTATCCCATTAAGCCCAGCACAAGGTCGACTAATGCCTTCTGGCTTCTGTGAGTCTGAGGTTCGTATCTCTGATATTAGATAATCCATTTCACTGGATGCTACAGAGACCATTCTTTTGCAGAGGAAAACGAGTATTTTCCAACTTCAAAATAGACTTGCTAAAAGGTAGATTTCTAATTTCTAGTTAGGCGATTTATAATGTCTTCTTGTAATAAGGCATATGTGAAGTAGGTTCAGATCCAGGTCTATGGATCATGCTCTTGTTCAAACACACTTGATATTTACAATGTCAACCATGTCACCAAGATGGGGGGAAAATCATGGTTTAGTATGCTGAACAAAGTTGACTCACTGATCATCCCAGGATTTAATCAGAAAATGCTCAAGATTTCAAGGCAAATATGAGCTGTAGCTGCTCATCTCTCCTAGTTCTAATCTATTACCCTATTTGGTACCATTAGAGAACCGGAGCAGAGCATTCAACACAACCTAACATGTCAGACTAGACAACTTGTATGCAATAAAAAAGGCCAAAGGCAGATTTAAACATCAAATGACCCCATTTTCTTCAAACACATTGACACTGATTTCTCTTTAGTCTTTTTCAACAATGATATTGTCTTTATACGTGTTTATTACAATAAATTCATACCAAATCAATAAATTCTTACACTTGCATGAGATTTTTGTTTTTGTTTGTCCTGGGACTTGAACTCTGGGCACTGTCCCAAGCAACTTTTGCTCAAGGCTGGCATTCTACCACATGAGCCACAGTGCCATTTCCAGATTTTTCTGAGTAGTTTATTGGAGATAAGAGTCTCATAAGCTTTCTTGCCCCAAGTAGCTTCAAACTGCAATCCTCAGATCTCACCCTCCTGAGAAGCTAGGGTTACAGGCATTGATTCCTGGGTCCTACCTTTGCCTACGTTTCTTTGCTGTGGTGTATACGTTAAAGAACAGGAAGTTCTAATGTTTCTTACTATCAGTGGAACTATGTTGAAAACTTAGAAATAACTTGAGAATACCAACATTAGGATTCATCGCCGTGATGTGGAAAAGGCATGGGAGGTTTAGAAATCTTCACATGTGATAGACAGACTCTTCTGAAGAGACAATGCCCCTATTAAACTTATGGCTTCTAATGTGTAACCTCCAACATCCTAAAAATATCCCAAAGACTTTTATGTTCTTGGTACTAAAGTTTGTAAGATATGGTGAACAGAGGATGTTGTCCTAATGACCTAGGACTAGATTTCATAACTACATAGATGCCCTCATACTAATTAATATGATCATCTTAACTACCATCTGAAACAGTATTCATTGTTGAGGAGAAAAAAACCACAGGCTATTCTCAGCCACAGAACATGACCAAAAATTGTGGATACACATTTCTTTCTGTATAGCTGAATTGCATGTCATCGTCTGATGAAAACCAACCCAAAATTACAGTTATAATCTAGTTATAATAATGTCAAGCCAGACTCTGGACAACCTGCTTCTGGAAGTCCTCTCCAGGCTGGTATGGCCCGTGCCTTTGTCAGATTAACTGCATGGCCCACATCTGAGGTCATCCTAAATCTCATGATGGAGAAGAACAAACTCAAATACTCAACTACAACTAGTTTAATTGGCTGTGAACTTCCATAGGGTTTGGGATTATTGTGTTTGGGGGATGAGAATTTTAGGGGATTAACAATATTTGAAAAACACAGTCATTTTTTCCAAATATAATATCAGAAAAAAACTCCATTTGGGTTGGCCTAGCATGCTCAAGACCCTGGGTTTGATTCCCAGTGCTGCAAGAAAAGAATAAGAGGGCTGGGGATATGGCCTAGTGGCAAGAGTGCTTGCCTCGTGTACATGAGGCCCTGGGTTCGATTCCTCAGCACCACATATACAGAAAATGGCCAGAAGTGGCGCTGTGGCTCAAGTGGCAGAGTGCTAGCCTTGAGCAGGAAGAAGCCAGGGACAGTGCTCAGGCCCTGAGTTCATGGCCTAGGACTGGCCAAAAAAAAAAAAAAAAAGAAAAGAAAAAGAAGAAAGCTGGATAGGGGGAGAGAACGGAACAGAAGAGGGGCAAGGGGAAAGAGAGGGAGAGAAAGGGGAAGGGACAAGAGAAGGAGGGGAGAGGAATAGGAAAGGAAGGAAGGGAGAAGGGGATGGGAAGACAAAGGAGAGGTGAAGAGAAGGAGAGAGAAGAGGGGGAAGATGAAACACACTCCCAATTCTTTTGTCACTCAGTGACAAACACAATCAAATTCTCATCCCTATACCTGGGAAAATAAGGAAATGCAATGAAGCTGGGTATTGGGGCACCGGGGCTCACATTTCAGACCCAGTGACTCCAGACTCTGAGACAGAAGAATTGATTGAGCACTTTGCCTTAATACCAGCCAAGGCAACACAGCCAGACCCTGCCTTCCAGTATAATTTCTACTCATTAAAAATGAAGTCTAAAATACAAGTCAAATTAAATCCTCTAGCGACCTTAAAGGTAAGTTGTAGCTAACAAACAAACAACCTATTTCAATTCAGAACAGTAAATGTTCTTTACTCATGTGGATTTGTAAAGATCTAGTAATCTGAAGACCACCACAAAATAAGGAAACTAGAGAAAAGCTCAAAAAAAAATGTTCACAGTGTTCTTGACCAAACTAAATAAAATCCCATTGTAATTTTCAGCATAAGAAAATGTTTAATTCTTTGCTCTTTTTCTTGAGTCAGCATAACTTCCTGTATCTGCCTTATGGATAGCATTGGATGAGCCAGCCTAAGAGAACTGGAGTCCTGTTCTTACTGTTCATCTGCTGTTTGGATCTAGCCCATTGCGACTTTCCTTATTTCTGACACAAATTCATCAAGATCACTTCATTAGTAATGGAAAAACTGTACATGGAACAAGAAATTATTTCGGGGAAAAATCTAAAACTTTCAAATGTTGAAATTATTTCACCATAAAATTTGGACTGCAATTAAGTTGTCACACTGATTGAAAATTCACTTCGGAGCATTTTTTTTCCAGAAAAAAAAGCTTTTCTATCTGTAACATAATACAAGGAGAACACGCAACAATGCAGAGGAAATAGCATCAGCATCAAGAGATTTGGGTGACTAAAGAACATCTGCAATAATTTTAGCATTTACCGTTTTCCTTTGATTTCTCTGCAGAGAAAATACTTCATTATACAAAATAACTCTGCTAGAAAAAGAATGTATGCCCACATCCTCATGATTCCTACGTATGTAGTAATACATAAATATATATAAATATATATATATATATATACATATATATATTTCATACCGTAAAGTATGGCTGTTGAGGTGGAAAGCAATGTCTAGTATCCAAGAATGCAAAGCGAGCAAAACAAGCCACTGTTATGCATGGACATAGACCACCTCTCCATAACACACAAGATACCTGTTCTGGAATTTCTTCTTGTTAAGTAAGCTGTTTCATTAAAGAATAAGAAAAAATAATTTTTTACTGCTTTTCAATTAACCTGTATGAGCTATTTCTCAAAAACTAACAAAATATGCTAGGCACCATTGGCTCATGCTTACACTCCAGCTACTGAGGAGGCTGAGAGCTGAGGGTTGCTGTTTGAAGCCAGCCCTACCAGTAAGACTGTGAGCCTGTTATCACCAAGTAACCAGTCAAAAAAAAAAAAAAGCCTCTGAGTAGAGCTGTGGCTCATGTGGTAGAGCACTAATCTTGATTTTAAAAAAGTAAAAATTCAGACCACTCCCAGGCCCTGAATTCAAGCACCCAACAGGCACAACATACTCTAAAATGAAACATGTAAAGATACACGCAAACCTAATTCAATAATTAATGAAACAGAAAAAGACTCAGGGTCCATCATGATACCCTAGTATGAATGAGCAAAGTTGAGTAAATGCTAAACATGGCGTGTTTTCCCTGCTCAGGCGAGGCCAGCCAGGTTTAGTAAGGTTCCACAACGAATGAGGCCCCACAGGACTCCTGCCCTTACAAGGAGACCATTTTCCACCAGAGTGGGACCTTCCTGGAAGTGACCACCTTCCCCTGAAACCATGTCTATCCTCAGCCGAAGCCATGGGAGGCAAGTTCCTCTGTTGGAACTTTCTGGAGAATGGAGCCAAGTTCTTTTTCTGGACAGCTCGAGAATTTGAGGATATTTGGATACTTCTCCACTCTGAAGCTTCTTTGCAGTTATCCTACTCATATTTATACCATATGGCACCAATGAGACGCTCAAGTAAACATTCTTTGCACACCATTTTACTAACTCAGTTCTTTAGTATTTATTAAGACTAACATGGGCTGGGCACTGGAAAACCTGTAGCATACAATTCTTTCATTAAAACTTTGACTCTGAAGACCATAATAACATACCTCTTAACTAGCGTCATTCTATGGCAGTGATTATAGACTTAATTCCTTAGATGCTGTATTAGTTCTAGAGAGCTCCATGCAGTATTGCTAATCATCAAGAGGCGCTTCTCTTTCTATTTTTGATGGAGTAGGTAACTTAGGCTGGAAGCACTTAAAGACCTTCCAATCCTAAACTACTCATTAACAGTGGAGCCAGACTTTCCAACAATTCTGATCCTCCAACTGAGTCCTTTCTACTGGCTACACCAATGCTACCTAAGTGGGGGGAAATAACCAGCATACTATTTTAGACACATTATGAATATGGCACTATTTATGTTACTGGTATTTACTCCAAAACATTTAAGTGCAAAAATCTTTAAGAACATGGATAAGCAGTGCTGATTTGTAAAAATTTAATGAAGGTCATTAAAAATAATGCTGGCTGCTAGAAAAAATTGGAAGAGAAAATGCCGAGTGTACCAAATCCTACTTTACCTAGCTGAAACTAACTCTTTTGAACGTATTTTCTCTGACCTAAGTGTCTATTCAAGAGCATAGTCTTTCCCTTGCTAAAATAAATTAGGTGAGTGGAGCTCTTGCATTTAGTGATAAAGCACACCCAGGAGACCAACTATGTCTACTTCAACACTGTACTCACCGTAATGTGAAAATCCCACCTACCATCTTGGATTTTCTCTTTGGAGGGCAACATTTACTAAACCTCTGTAGTTAATTATATTAAATAGTACTGTCACATCATATACTATGAACTTTGCAGAAGAGAAATTTGACCAGTGTCTTTCAAGGGAGTACATTTATTTATATATATAATTATTTTCAAACCTTCACAACATAGTTACTCTGCATGCTGATTTCCTTTCTATTTCACATTATAAGATCGAACATTGAGTGTCTGGGGGAAAATTATTTAACTTTTACAATATTTGTACTAAATTTAATATTAATAAAAAGGGGAAAATCATCTCAAAATTCGAACAACGTTTTTACTGCAAACACTACTTGCAGAAAAAGAGCTCTTCAATTTAGCACCTTTTAAAAGAGATTTTATAATGATGATACAGTATGTTAAATTAATCCTTCTTTTACTCTCACATTCTCTGCCCTCTCAACCCCTATTATTCAATAGCTTTCACTGAGTTTTGTTTTGCCATCTTCATTCTCAGATGCAATATGTTTCAGTATTGTTCAACCTGTAACATTCTCTACCCACACGTGGTGTACTTTGTACATATCTTTTAAGGATAAGAAAGCTGAGGCAAGTCATGAGGCTAGGAGAGATGGGGAGAATGAAGGAAGGGGATGCATTGTACTCAACTGATATGGTGAATACAACTCCTTTGTACAAAGACTTCAAGATTTAAAAAAAAAAGAATTACAGTATCTCCATTTAACAAAATATAACAGAATGTAAACTTCCGTGTCCTATTATTAAAATAAATTGTTTTACAAGGCCAAATTTGAAGGCAAGAATGACATTTGGAAGTCCTTGAACCCAACCCCATTATCTAATAGATACAGACAATAGAGGTATCAGCTAGAATGAACCAAATCACCTCCTATTGGAACACGAGTTCATTGAAATCTGTTTCCCAACTCTCCATAGAACTCTGATACAAATGTGCTATAGAGGAAGACACAAGGGAGACAGACCAGCTCAGAAACAAACTGCATGTGAATTATGTGGCATTATTAGGAAGAGCAATATAACCAGTACTAGCACAGCTTCTGATCTACCTGGAGGATTTAAGAGAATGCTTATCATTTCAACTTGACGTCTGTGTAGGTCATTAAGGCTGGGTAGCCATTTGACAGGCAGACATGAATGGGGAAGATTCCAGGAAGAAGAGACAGAGACAGAAAAGCAGGAAGAAAACAAGTTTCTAGAAACCAGGAATTCCTATTGCTGAATGCTCTAAGTATTAGGAAAATTTTAAAAAGGCTGGGGTCAACTTGGGCTCCTTCCATAAGGCAGTGGAGAAGAGGTATTTAAGCATAAAATCTACATTTTAGAAGTGTCCCAATGTGCAGGGTGCTGGTGGCTCATGCCTGTCTGTCATCCTAGCTACTCAAGAGGCAGAGCTTTGAGGATCATGGTTTAATGCCAATGAGGACAAGAATGTCTCTTAAAGAGTCTCATCTCCAGTTAACTACAAAACAAAAAGGAAAACAAACACCTGGATGTGGCAGTGTGGTTCACAGTGACAGAGGACTAGCCTTGAAAAGAAAGGAAGAAGGGCTGGGAATATGGCCTAGTGGTAGAGTGCTTGCCTTGTATACATGAAACCATGGGTTCGGTTCCTCAGCACCACATACATAGAAAAAAGCAAAAAGTGGAGCAATGGCTCAAGTGGTAGTGTGGTAGCCTTGAGCAAAAAAAAAAAAACTGCGGGCAACTTTGCTCAGGACCTGAGTCCAGGACTGGCAAAGGAACGAAGGAAGGAAGGAAGGAAGGAAGGAAGGAAGGAAGGAAGGAAGGAAGGAAGGAAGGAAGGAAGGAAGAAAGGAAGGATAAAAGAAAGAGAGTAAGTGAGAGAGAGAGGAAGAGAGTGAATGAACTCAGGGACAGCACCTGCGTTCATGCAACACAAACAATAACAAAAACAAAGAATCAACAAAGTGCTAGTTTTCCAATAAGAGATTAAATATTTGTTAGAAATATATTCCTTACTTATTTTTTTAAAGCCCCTCGCATTTGAATTTTTAAATTTAGCTCAAATGAGCAAAGCATCAGGCAGAACTTCATAGGTCGTATTTAAAAAGATCACATTGGCACTGAACTACATTGAGCTCCTACATCATCATCAGTATAAAGAAAAGGAGTCTAACCTTACATTTCTTTTTTTTTCAGAAAATAGAAAATGCTGTCAAGATGATATCCTCTCAAATAATTGTTACTTCTAAATAGGCATAATTAGTTGGTTGAGAGCAGTCATGATTGACCTAGTAGTTTTCAATGTTATCAAAAGTTCTAAAGGCCATCTTTGATCAGCAAACTTTTTTTAGAATAATCCTCACAGCTACCATGTGCCTTATAATTAGAAAGACACCATCACCTCCACTTGGAGTAGCCAGCAGCCTCTCTATGTGTTTTCCTTTTCTTTTTTTTTGTAATAATTACTTATTTATTGTCAAAGTGATGTACAGATGGGTTACAGTTTCATACATTAGGTTATGTTTTCTTATATGCAAATTATGATTTCAACACTTACCCGATCTAATATTCAGGTTGTTCTAGCAATGAAATGAGATAATTAATGTAAGATCAATTAACAGCAATTTTTAGAAAGCTGAGCTGTATGAAAGCTCACACCTCATTGTTGGATCCTCAGAATTCATAGCATCTAGGACCATACAACTCATTAAATTGTGTTTTACATCATACTTCCTCATATACATATTGGGCCATCTTATTTTTTTAATTGTCATTTCAAGGGTTCTACTCATCTATTTTTTTAAAAAATCCTCATGACCAAAATGTGCCCTCTAATTCTCTAATTCTGTAGGAATAATGTAGTTTGCTGCATACAAATTACTGTCATCACATATTTCTAAGCTGTGTACATTGAACATAACAAAACAGGTTAAAATTAAAACACATGATTTAGCCAGGCACCTGGGGCTCATGCCTGTAAACCTGGTTACTCAGTAAGCTGAGATCCAGAGGATCAGGGTTCAAAGCCAGCCCAAGCAGTAAAGTCCAAAAGACTCCATCTCCAATTAACCAGTGAAATGCTGGGCTAGATGTGTAAGTGGCAAAGTAGCAGCTGAGCGGGCATACATGGCAGTGTTAAGCCTTGAATTCAAACCTTGTTACTAGAGGTGGTGTGAGAAGAGAGGAGAGAGGAGGAGAGGGGACGGAAGGGGAGGGGAGGGAAGGGGAGAAGAGAGGAGGGGAGGGGAGGAGAAGAGAGGAGAGGAGAGGAGAGGGGACAGGAAGGGAGGGGAGGGAAGGGGAGGAGAGGAGAGGAGAAGAGAGGAGAGGAGAGGAGAAGAGAAGAGAGAGTGCCCAATACATGGTTTAATAAGATTCTAATAGTTCAGGACTTATTTTTGTAGCTTTAGACTGATTTACAGAAGGAAAAGGCTTTTCACAAGTGAATGAACAATTATAGAAAGCAAATTGCTGTCTTCCACATAATAAACACATAAACATATTTCCATGTAATATTTTACATCAACATGACTGTTTACCTAGAAAATATGTCAAAATACTTGACTTAGGAAAAACAGTCCATCACTTAAAATATTGTAAATTATCTTTCCAATCAGATTTTAAAACAAAAAAAAAATAGCTGCTAAGTGCCAGTGGCTCACACCTGTAATCCTAACTTCTCAGGAGTCTATGAGCTGAGAATCACAGCTCAAAGCCAGCCAGGCAGGAAAGTTTGTGAGACTCATCTCCAAATAACTACCAAAAAAACTGGAAGTGGACCTATGGTTCAAATGGTAGACTCCTAGTCTTGAGCACAAAAGTACAAGGACAGCACCCAAGCCCTGAGTTCAAGCCTCAGGACTGGCACAATGAACAATTCATAAATAGACCCAAGATGTTAGAATGGCAATGTGGCTTAGCAGCAGAGTGCTTGCCTAGCATGCATGAAGCCCTGAGTTCCATTCCTCCCCACCACATAAACAGAAAAAGCTGGAAGTAGTGCTGTGGCTCAAATAGTAGAGTGCTAGCCTTGAACAAAAGCATCTCAGGGACAGTGCTAAGGCTTTGATTTCAAGCCTCAGAACTGGCAAAAAAAAAAAAACCCACAACATTACATTAAGTATATGTATATAAGCCCCTGGAAATACTACTGGGAAATCATATTATATATATAATCTGAAAATAATTACTAAATGAATTAAGTTAGCGTAATGAATATTTAATTAGGTCAAGAACCTAAATGCTTGCATACAGTACTTAGAAATTTTCTAAGCACACTCTGCTGTGAATCTGTTTTATAATGTTGTACAGTAATATGGTAATACTATCATAATATTATAGCTGATTAATATTCTCTATGAATTTTTTAGTAAGTGCCACCACAGTAGAGCAGCTAAATAAATATTACCACAAGTAATTGAGACCATGAGTGACAGGTGATTGAACTGCTCTTTGTGTTTAAATTACAAAATGAGTTTTCACACAGAAGGAGAAGGGATGGAATCACGGGAGGGGCCCGGAGAAGTTATCTACCAACTCTTTCCAAGTGACTATGTTAGGAATTATAAACATAGCCAAAAAACAGGAGAGGAAGTAAAAATCAACCTCCCCGCACCATCAAGGCCTTAGGAATCGAGTGCTGCATATTGTGTAATGATTGAGTATTGTGTAATGATCCCCATGGAATAAGCCATGTGCCCTTGGCCCTGAGAAAGGCCCCTGTGAGCTCTTCCCAGGGACCATAATCCTGTCATTCCTTTCAACCCTGACAAGGAACCGGCCTTGAACTGACAGCAATCTGTCACATGGTTGTCATCTCCAACCACATTTCCTCAGACCTTTCACAGGGTTGAGTTCGAGGTGACCAACCCTATTGTAACAAAAAGATCAGTGTGTCCAGGCCCAAAGCAAGACAGAGATGTGTGATGCCCTTTGTAACATCTGACCACCCAAGAGAAAGACCGTGAATGAGGCCAACAACAGAATCCGCAGAGGAGCCTGAGGGAATAGAAGCTGACCAGAGACCAGATCTGCCTCTGCTCGCAAACAAGTGGTCTTTATGGCAAAAGTTATTTTTCAAAAAACTCATGATGATTCTGTCTCCTGTATTCTATTAAAAAATTCCAAGAAATACCCATTTTTATTCAATCCCAGGCAAAATTTCACATAGCCTGCAATGTCAAGCTGATCTCCAGAAAGTTTATTTAAAAGGCCAGTCATGCATAAGGGATGTACAGTAACAATGGGCGTAGATGTTGGCCACCCATCAATCTACTAACAAAATGCCAAAAGACTTTGTACAGCGCCTTGAGCAAGTAGTCATGGGACTGTTTCCTTTCCCTTCCTTCAACATTTCCTTCAACACACTGGGGAAAATACAGATCCATCTCTTCTTTCCTCCATATACCCTGCTTCTCCACACACCTGCTAACATCGCAATGTCATTATAAGTTCTCACAGATGATCAACTGTCAACAAAATACTTTGCGTGTGCCTAGCACAGGCTTGACACATAATTGGTACTTAAGATTGTACTTATCGTGTGAGTCTTTTTGGAGGGATGGGTGCATTTCTTACACAAGCGTGTTTTATTGAACGTGCTGAGCAAGAAACATCCCATTTTAAAAAGTCAGCAAGATCTCAAAAGACTAGAATAAGCTAAGGAAGGGAACATTCTGGACTTTAGAAGTTGTTTCAAGATGGAAGTTAGTTAAGTGTGGTCTAGGCAAGAACTGATCTCTACTACTAACTGCTGAATTCTATCAAGGATGATGACGCCAGCAAATAAAAGGAAATTATGTGACACAACTATGTGTGTGGTGGAGGACTTCTT
Source organism: Perognathus longimembris pacificus (assembly GCF_023159225.1). Taxonomy (NCBI): domain Eukaryota; kingdom Metazoa; phylum Chordata; class Mammalia; order Rodentia; family Heteromyidae; genus Perognathus; species Perognathus longimembris. The sequence continues at coordinate 17,542 of NW_025960500.1, forward strand.
ATTTTCAATAGAGATTTATTCCCTACTCACTTCCACTCTTGGACCAGAGTTCTGTTTGGTAAGAGAAATGAACTACCATATATTAGCAAACATTGTCAACATTTCCTCAATATGGTGTCCCACCCAAAATTCTTCTTTATCAGGCAGATTTTCTGTTTTCGTGGCTTGCCACCCTCTAGAATGGTTCTGCTTTGCCAATATTTCCTCTAAAACTCAACAAAAATGCCATGTGGATGATTCAAACCTTGCCTTGCACAATAGAACTAACACCTGCCATGCTCCTGGAATGACACTTTGAGCCCAACAATACCCATGGCCTTCATTTCCGCACCTTTCCATTCACCCTTCCGAAAAGGATACCTGGCGATGTCAAAAGGATGAGAACATCTGTATTCTCAAGTGCCATTACATTCAATTAGACAGGAACTCAAGTATAATATCCTTGATCATCACCCATTCATAGTAATTTAGAGCTTTTCTTCATAGTCTAAAGTTGCAACAGTCGTTGCAAGATAATCAGCCTGATTGAAAGACAGAAGGCTAAAAACGGGCAAAACAGAACTGGGAAAGGAGCAATCTTAACCAACTTATTCAGTTTTGAAATTTTTTAATTGACTCTTCTGAAAGAGTTAGCAGCCAATATATATTTGGCCTACAGGTAAATATTAGAACACTATCCCAGGAGAACTTAGGTTTCATATGTCTCCAATGACAAATAAAAAGGCTTGGAAATTATTAACACATAGGTCACAAGAAAATTTCAGCCAGGCATTAGTTGTTCACACCAGTACATTTAGCTATTCACGAGCTTGAGGTCTGATGATCACAGATCAACAGCTAGTCTGAGCAGGAAAGTCTGTGAGACTCTTATGTCCAATTAACCACCACAAAAGCACAAGTGGCACTGTGGCTCAAAGTGATAGAGTACTGGACTTGAACAAAACAGCTCAGAGAGAATCCAAGCCCCGAGTTCAAATCCTATGACTGACAAAAAAAAAAAAAGGACAAAAGAAAATTTCACTCAGTAGTTAACACCTTAGGGTCCTTTCAGAAAACCCAATTCAGACAGCATTTCTACATATCAGCTTCTGATTTCACAGTCCAGCCCATGAATTTTCTGGCCCAGTTATTATTGTATTATTATAGTTACTGTATGACTTGCATGTGAATGTATTTCTCATCTTTGACCATTGAAATATGTGCTATTATTTCAATGAGCTTAAGCTGAATCAACATACAAGGTCAGGCCACACTTCTACAGCACAGTAATAGTTCTTGATCCATATAATTTTAAAGCCCTATAATCTATGAGTCCTAGCGCATACACCTATGTGACTTTAGAAATGTTCAGTGATTGGATCCTCTCTAGCATTCACATTTCCTAGATGTTGAAATGGAATATTAAAATAAGAAAGTTTTGGCAGCCTCCAAGAAAAAAGGTTGAGTGCCTCAGGGTATTAATTTTTATTGAATTGAGCCCTTTAATTGCTTGGGAAATGTTTTATAGGCTTTTCCTTTGACGGTTCTATTGAAAGATCCATATAACAGCTCCTGTGGTATTTCTGAAGGACCAAGTAAAATATTAAATATATGGGAGATGCATTTATTTTATTTTCTAGTTTTATAACCTTTATCTAAAATTTTTTGTTAGTATATACCAATTGTGTCAAGGGGATACATTGTGATACTTCCATGTATAACATTCATTGCTGAAATTTGTCCTCCATTACTCTTTCATATCTGTTTCTCAATTTTTATTTTTATTATTTTAATTTAATTTTCTTGTAAAGTACAAAGGGGTTATAGTTATATAGGTCATGTACTGAGTACATTTCTTTTTGAACAAAGTGACCTCTTCCTTCATTTACTACCCCATTCCCTCCCCCCTGCCTCAAACCATCCCCAAGTTATACAGATTAATTTTCAGCACAATGTATCTTATGAGTTTCCTTCCTCCATTTGTTCACATTTTGTTCTACCATGTCTGTACTTCCCTTTACTCTACCCCAAACAGATAAATTTACATACAAGGCAAAAAGCATAGAAATCACAAACAACAACAAAAGGGGAAAAATCATAAAAAGTTAAATAAAAAAATCTCTTGTTTCCATTTCTTGAAGTTCACTACAATAAACATCCTTTTGTATTATCATGTGCACATAGCTATTGAGCTTTTGTGATCCTCTCCTAAGAATATCCTTCTTTGGTCTCACTGTTTGAATGTCGAGAATCCTGTATAATATTTCATGTATAAGTGGTATGATTTGTCTTTTACTATCCACTGTGTTTCCCTGTAGATTCCTAGGCCCATTCTCATGACTATAAAGGAAGGAGACCATGCAACATATGTTTCTTTTGGTCTCGCTCACTTTGATTAATATAATTTTTTTTATTATTGTCAAGGTGAAGTACATATGGGGTACAGTTACATACATTGGATAGTGAATACATTTCTTGTCCAACTTGTTACGACTCCCTCATTTTTTCCTACCTTTCCTCCTTCCCAATTATACCACCCCAATTTGTACAGTTAATTTCCAACATATTTTCTTGGAAATATTGCTATTGCGTTGGATTGCATTTTACACTTTATCTCACCATTTTTATGCTCCCCTTCCCTTCCCTAATTCAGACAGGCATATATAAAATAAGCATGGTACCAGAATCAGCAGTGACTACAGGGGCTAAGTCATAGGGAACATGAACAGAAGAAAAAAGAAAAAAATCACACAGTAGGGTGAAACTAACAACATAATGATAAACCACTTATTTCCATATTTTGGAGACCATTTCTCTTAGCATCATCTTATGTAATCATCTGTATATAGCTATTGAGCTATTGTGATCATCTGCTAGGTCTATCCTAGACATATATTAATTATTACCAATAAGGGAGAACATACGGTTTATGTTTCTTTGGGTAGGGCTTTCTTAGTGTAATTTTTTCTATTTTTTTCTAACTATTTCCATTTCCTTATGATTAGAGCAATATCATTCTTTCTGATGAAAGCATAGAATTCCATTGTGTACATATACCACATTTTATTGATCCATTAATTTTCTTGAGGGGCATCTGGGTGATTCTATATCTTGGATATGCTAAACAATGCTGCAATGAACATGTGGTACTGTTAGCCTTAGTGTCGTTTGGGGTTAATTGGATAAATGCCCAGGCCTGGAATTGCTGGGTCATAGGAAAGTTCTATTTTCAGTGTCTTGAGGAACCGTTATACTGCTTTCAGAATAGTTGAACAAATTTACATTCCCACTAACTGTAGAACAGTTCCCTTTGGCCATATCCCCCCACCCCCAGCATTTGTCATTGTCACATTATTTTTTTCCCCGTATTTATTGTCAAAGTGATGAACAGAGAGGTTCCAGTTTTGTACATTAGTACTTGGGTACTTTTCTTGTACTGTAGGTTACCTCCATCATTCCCCGCTCCCCCTCCCTCCCCACTCCCCTTCCCCCCTTGTACTGTTTTTTACCTCCATCATTCCCCCCTCCTCCTCCCTTTCCACTCCCTCTCCCCCCTTGTACTGCTTGTTACATCCATCATTCCCCCTCCCACTTCCCCCTCCCCCCTCGTGCTTTTTCTTATCTCCATTATTGCCCCTCCCCCCTGTACTGTTTGTTACCTCCATCATCCCCCTCCCCCTCGGGCTGTTTCTTATTTCCATTATTCGCACTCCCCCTCCCCCCTTGTACTGTTTGTTACCTCCATCAGTCCCCCCTCCCCCACCACCTCTCCCCTTGTACTGTTGTTACCTCCATAATTCCCCCCTCCTGTCCCCACTTGTACTGTTTGTTATGTCCATCATTCCCCCCTCCTCTTCCAGCTCCCCTTGTACTGTTACCTCCATCATTCCCCTCCCCTCCCTCTCCATTCCCTTCTGCTACTGTTTGTTAACTCTATCATTCCCCCATCCCCTCCCCCTCTCCACTTGGACTGTTTCATACTTCCATCTTTCCACCTTGCCCTGCCCCCTCCCCTTCCCCCCTTGTACTGTATTTTACCTACATCATACCCCTCCCCTCCCCATTGTACTCTTTGTTCCCTCCATCATTCCCCCTACCTCTCCCCTTTGAACTGTTACCACCATCATTCAGCTTACCCTGCCCTCCCCCCTCCCCTCCCACTTGTACTGTTGTTCCCTCCATCATTCCCCTCCCCCTCCACCTCCCACTACCCCTTGTACTGTTACCTCCATTATTCCCCCCTCCCCCTCCCCCTTGCACTGTTACCTCCCTCATTCCCCCTCCCCATCTTCTCCCCTCCCCGCTAGAATGATGATGTTTATCACTGGGAAGTTTAAAATGTATATTGTCAAATTTATGTAGGTACTAACTCTCAATAAAAAAAAATGTATATATATATATATATATATATATATATATATATACATATCTTCATAATTAGAAGCATTCGGGTGGGGAGGGGGTGCTATGCTTGAACTCAACAAGACCACTGTCCTAAGCTTTGTCAGCTTCAGGCCAATGCTATATCACTTGAGCCACAGCTCTGTTTCCCTTTTTTACATTTATTTTAAAGCAGGAGAGGAAAGTTTATTACCGAACTGCGGCCCTGTGGCGGTGATGATCCATGGCCGGAGAGAAGGGAGAAAAGGGAGAGACCAGTTGACCCTCATCCATCCCTGCCTAATCTAGGGCAGGGGATTGGGTCAGATGGATTAGGATGTGACCTTAGGGAAGGGGAAGGTACCTGCCTCTAGGCTTGCTGGTTACCCAGTAACTGTGTGGAGACTTAATGAGGTGGGGGGCATCTGCTTGGAGCCCTCCAGGAGGGACCTAATCTTCCAGCCTTTTAATAGCTATGGAAAAGGAAGACGACTCTCTGGCTGCTTCCTGCTGGTAAAGGGCGTCAACATTAGGGGTAAAAGGCAGAAATGTGGCCCCTCCTGAAGACGGCGAGCAGCAGTGTCCCTTGGTGTTAGATGGCAGTCCTTGAATGAAGCCTGGAAGAAGTCTCATGAGGCAGGGGCTGGATTTGTCCAGCCTCTGGTTCCCATTTTGAAGGTTCTTTTTATTGGGTCTGTTTTTTTTTTGTCAGTCCTGGGGCTTGGGAGTCAGGGCCTGAGCACTGTCCCTGGCTTATGTTTGCTCAAGCTATCAATCTGCCGCTTGAGGCATAGCGCCACTTCTGTCCTTCTCTGTTTCTGTGGTTCTGGGGCATTGAACCCAGGGCTTCATGCATGCTAGGCAAGCACGCTTCAAGTTAATTTCACTTTACCAACCCTAGACAATGTCAACTAACTTTCTGCAAACTTGTAAATTACGTCTCCTCCTTATTTCCATGATCAAAAACATCAGTCCTTAGAACTACTTGCTCTTAACCATATTATTTAAGGGGAAAAATATTATTCTGATGAACTGATATATACGTATATTCTGCTCCAAAAGAATACATTTTAATTTTCTAAACCTCTTGAGTTTGCTAAATGGTACACTGCTGTTGTGAATTGTGACTCACCATTCACAAACTTTCCAGTAAGTAAACGTGCTTACATCTGTTTGATTCCATGCGCATGTAATTTATTGAACCTTGAAAACCTTCTTCCTTGTACCATTTGCTAACATGAAAAGGGAGCATTCTCAGGAGGACCATAGTTAAAAGTATGGCTATTCAGAAAAGATGCTTCATGCAAGCATCGTGGCTAAGAAGACACTTCTAAAGGCCCTCATAAACAGATTGAGAGCAACAAAAGCAGAAGATGAAGCCCAGAGTTGAATATCACTGAAATGATCATGATTGCAATCAATCCTGACAAAGCCAAAGTTAGATTTTCTACAAACTGGATGGACATTTGGTGGGAAAAACAATGTGACAAGTTGCCTGGCACCAGTGGCTCATGCCAATAATCGTAGCTACTAAGGAGGTTGAGATCACAGTTCACAGTTGGAAGCCAGCCCAGGCAGAGGAGTCTATGAGACTCTTCTCTCCAATTAAATTATAGAAAATGTTTCAGTGTGCTCCTTCCCTTTAAAACTTGTACAATAATGAGTAGACAAGGCAGGACTTAGTGGCATATATGAAAATAATTAGAAGTATAAATAAGCATGAAGCTCTATGTCTGTGGACAGAAGTACAACTCCAGAAAGAATATGACTGCGATTAGAGGTTCCTTAGCAGACAGTATGATATACAGAACTGAAGTTTTCTTCTCTGAACAAACTGCAGCTTTATTCAAATCTGGTATTGCAAGCAAGCACTCTAAGAAAAAACAAATTCAAACTGCCTAATAATCTAAGGGAATTAATCCTAAAAATAAAAACATTTATTCTGAAATAGTGTTAAATGCACAGATTTGAGTTCTGGGCCCCATCCCTCTGCCAAGCCAGTGCTGGTGCTGGCACAGTGTCCCACAGTTCGTGCACCTAAAGCACACAGAGGTGACCAAGAAGAAATCCTCCAGATGGTGGCAGACAGACGTGGATCACAGGCTGAGCATGGACAGGCCAAAAATGCAGAGAAACATGAGTACCCCACAAAAGATATGCTCACTCGTGCCCACAGAGAAGCTTTTGGGAGGTAGCCTTCCCCCACTGCCAGAGCACAGCGCCATCTCTGACACTGGCATAGGGTCCGACCAGACTGGAATTAAACCCGGCCTGCGGAAAGCCAGGACAAAGGGGACAGCTTTGAAAAGGGCAAGAGGGACGGACCAATGAGAGCCAGCTCCACCCAGCAGCACAACCCCTGCCCAGGTAGGAAGCTCATCCGGGCCACAGTTCACACACTCATGTGAACTCAGCTAGAGGTGCCTGCCCTGCCTGCCTGAATTTCTAAATTAAAACGCAAAGTGGAGAGCAGGTACTAGCAGCAAGGAACAACCAGATGGGAGAACAAACAGTTCTCGAGCCAGATAAATGGCCCCATCACAGAGGAAGCCTAATTCCTAGCCCAAAATGGAGCTGAATTCTATAGCCAGCTCTGTTCAGGAGGCTGTCATGGCCATGAGGGAGGAACCACCCACAGCCAAGCGGCTCTCAGACAGGTAAACCAGTCCAGAGCCAACCCGCCCTGCTGAGTACACAGGCTCTTCAAAGCCAGGCGATAAAATCACCAGTCACACAGCAGATGGGAGGAGCCTGGGCTCCCAAGACTGTTCACGCCCCACATTTACAGAGGACACCCAAGTTCTATGTGCAAGCTGTGCGAACCACAGAGCCTCAGGATTTCACTGACAGGGGAGGAGGGTCAGAGCTGATCCACCCCCTGAAAATTGAAAGCAGGTCAAATCACACAAGCATCAAAATAGTCTACAGACCAATGCAAGGAAACCAGAGAGTGGAGAAAGCCCACCCAAACAAGGAAGACTCCATTGTTTTAAACTTTTTTTTAAACTCTTTTTTCTATTTTTCATCTCTGAGATGTCGTTGATGTTTTGTTTTCCATTTTTGTTTGTTTTATCATTTTTTTAATTTTCTTTTCCTGGGGGGGATTTTTAATTTTTCTGTGTTTTGTGCATTTGTCTTGCATCAAAATATCGAAGCAAATGGTAAAACAAGAATGAATGCAAAAGTAATAACTACAAGGTATGTTGTAAACTAACTGTAAAAATGGAGGGAGTGAAAAATCTAGGAGAAAATGAGGGATGAGGTACCAAGTTTGATAAGAAATGTACTCATTACTTTAGGTATGAAAATGTAACCCCTCTGTACACCAACTTGAAAATAAACATAAATTAAAGAAAGATGCCCTGAGCTCAATATGAGTGCACATATGTATATGGATACTCTCTCTCTCATACACACATACACACACACGCACACACACACACACACACACACACACACACACACACACACAGAGTCATATTTATTTTGAAATAACCAACAGATAGCTTGAGGCTGTGTGGAATAGAAGCAGGAACCCAGGTGATCTCTGCAAATAGTAAACCCGACACAGCAGCCTCTGTGAACTGTCCAGCGGGACATTCCTGCTCATCAACCCAGGGTTCACATCCACAGCAAGATACTGTGCCTCCATGAGTACACATGACATACCTCAGTGTGCACTGACAAAGTTCACCCAGCCCACTATGCAACAGTGAATTTGTCTGCAGAAAGACTTGGGGATTGTGCAGCTTTGTGACTCCAGTGTGTTCATGACCATGCACACGTACTGTGTAGGAACACTAACAGGTGGATCTTGAGCCCAACCCTGTCATATGGCAGTAGAAGCAATCACAAGGTGGAGGGAAGAGAATTTGTCTTCTACTGTTTCATCCACCACCACAATACCACAGTGAATGCCTCCAACTAAAGGGACACCCAGATCCTGATTGTCCTAATCACCCTCTGCTTCCTTTACTCCTAAAGAAACCCACACTGATACCCATCATCTTTACTCACAGGGTATGCTTCAAACAACAGATCTCACTTGGGACATTATTTGAAAGCATCTGGAAACATGTTTGTTTGTAGAATTACGGATACAACCGGCTCCTAGGTGAAAGCACAGGATGTTGTTACACATACAACAGGACACATGGACAGCCACCTAAAGGGAGGAATTAGCCAGAGTCTTGACACCACTGTTTCTTATAGACCCAACTGATTTTTGCAGCCCTAGGAGAGCTTAGCCAACACCCAAAGTATTTACTAGTAAACATGACTGCAGTACCTAAACAAATCTTTATGAGCGCTGGTGAGGGTCCTTAAAAATAATGGCCAGGAAAAGCTCACCTGCAGAGGCGATCAAAATCTTACAGTTGACCTAACAACTGACAGGCGTCATTTAGCTTCAGGACAACCACCTAATTGGTGTGTCAACAGCTTTCTACAAGGTATCATAATTCTCAGCAGAGAATTTACCAAATTACATATGAAAAAGAAAATCAATTACTAATTTCTCAAACAAAAATGGGGCGGCTGCTACTTTGGAAGCTGCAAAGAGTAAACCAACTGGAAATTATGAACTCAAATACCCATCATAATATAGGGTTAAATCCATTAACATTGGGCACAACTGATTATAGACTACATTTTAATACACTTTTAGTTATTTTTGGAGACTTTAATTAGTTTGATACCCAGTTAGTTCTTCCCAAGCCCTTAACAGCCCATTTCTACCTCTAAATAATAAGGCAGGCTTAGTCACAATAAACATTTCACTAGGTCTCTGGGTTACTGGTCCCAGTTCTGATCTGGGCACTGATCCTGATTTTTAGAGCTGAAGGGTAGCACTCTACCACAGCTGCACTTTCTGCTGTTTTTTTTTGTTTGTTTGTTTCGGGTTTTTGTTTTCTTTAGGTGTTCATATGGAAACCAGAATCTCAGTCAATTTCCTCCCCAGGCTAGCTTCCAACTGCAATCCGCACTTTGAGTCTTCTAAATAGATAGGCATTAATCACCAGCACACAGCAATTTAAAAATATTTTCCCTGAGTGGAGGAGCAGCAGAGTCCTAGCTCAGCTCTCTCCAACACCCCAGTTTAACCACTCCAGAAACTTTTACTCCTAGAAAGACAGCCCAAGTAAGTTATAACAGTACAGGGATTCTGTCCAGGAAGGAAAAATCGACTTTGCTAGCCTGAAAACACAGATTTGAGTTCTGGGCCCCATCCCTCTGCCATGCCAGTGCTGGTGCTGGCACAGTGTCCCACAGTTCGTGCACCTAAAGCACACAGAGGTGACCAAGAAGAAATCCTCCAGATGGTGGCAGACAGACGTGGATCACAGGCTGAGCATGGACAGGACGAAAATTCAGACAAAGCATGAGTACCCCACAAAAGATATTCTCACTCGTGCCCACAGAGAAACTTTTGGGAGGTAGCCTTCCCCCACTGCCAGAGCTCAGCGCCATCTCTGACACTGGCATAGGGTCAGACCAGACTGGAATTAAACCTGGCCTGGGAAAGCCAGGACAAAGGGGCCAGCTTTGAAAAGGGCAAGAGGGACGGACCAATGAGAGCCAGCTCCACCAAGCAGGACAACCCCTACCCAGGTAGGGAGCTCATCCGGGCCACAGTTCACAACTCAGGTGAACTCAGCCAGAGGTGCCCGCCCTGCTCGCCAGAATTTCTAAATTAAAACGGAAAGTGGAGAGCAGGTACTAGCAGCAAGTTACAACCAGATAGGAGAACAAACAGTTCCCGAGACAGATAAATGGCCCCATCACAGAGGAAGCCTAATTCCCAGGCAAAATGGAGCTGAATTCCATAGCCAGCTCTGTTCAGGAGGCTGTCCTGCCCATGAGGGAGGAAACACCCACAGCCAAGCGGCTCTCAGACAGGTAAACCAGTCCAGAGCCAACCCGCCCTGCTGAGTACACAGGCTCTTCAAAGCCAGGCGATAAAAGCACCAGTCTCACAGCAGATGGGAGGAGCCAGGTCTCCCATGACTGTTCACATCCCCCATTTACAGAGGACACCCAAGTCCTATGTGCAAGCTGTGCGAACCACAGAGCCTCAGGATTTCACTGACAGGGGAGGAGGGTCAGAGCTGATCCACCCCCTGAAAACTGAAAGCAGGTTGAAACAGACAAGCATGCAAATGCTTGCAAGGAAACCCGAGACTGGAGAAAGCCCACCCAAACAAGGAAGACTCCATTGGTTTAAACATTTTTTTAAACATTTTTTTTTCTATTTTTCATCTCTGAGATGTCGTTGATGTTTTGTTTTCCATTTTTGATTGTTTTATCATTCCTTTATTTTCTTTTTCTGTGGGGGATTGTTAATTTTTCTGTGTTTTGTGCATTTGTCTTCCATTGTTTTTTATTTATTCTCAATTCACATTCTCTTTCTTTTTAATTCGTTTCTTGTGACTAACACCTTCACACTTTTCTGCTAACTCTCCATTATCTATCATTTTAACCTCGTTCTTTCTACCGGTTCTACTCTTCACATTTCCACACCACTGAAACTAAACCAAAATCATCCCTCCCCAATTACATTTTACTCGATTCTCTTCACTACCTCTAACCTACACTCCATATTTACCTCCAGGACCTCCAGACTCCATTGACCCCTGGTTATTGGATAGAGGGTATTCCTGTTCAACCCAAGTGAATCAAAGTGGTTCATAAAGAAATCCAGCCAGTTCAAAAAGTGTATAAGAACAAAAATTGTTCATAGTATTGTAACGGTATATAATTAACTACTGAATACAGGGCTCAGGATTGGTTGTTATGTTGAAAATGTATTCTTTAGGAACACCAAATCAAATTCTATCTACAGTTATACAAGGTATCTGTATATAATTGTGAACTTCTAAGATTTACACGACATTGCTTGGTAAGGTCTACTTAGTGTCTTAAATGGTGCTCAAAGGTGCTTGTAGATTGGCATTCCCATTCCAAATGGGCGGAAGAAACACAAGATGGCAAACAATGGAGTCCAGTTTCCCACTCAAAACAAGCAGGAAGCAGAGCAGTCAATGAAAGACATAGAATCCATCCATCCATAGACATCAATCAATCCATTAAGTAATAGACGATTTCATGGCCTCAACATAGAGAAAGATAGAAGAACTTGAAGAGGCAAACGAAAAGATAGTTACCCAGCTAAAAGATTTGAGAGACAGCACTCAAAACCATATTAATGAACAAAAGAATTCCATGCAGGACGTAAGAGATACTTATAGCAAGGACATGGAAGTCATCAGGAAAGACCAGTCAGAAGGAAAAGAGATATGAAATCAAGTAGCTAGTCTACACTCCCAACTAGAAGAAGCAGAGGATCGAATCTCAGGAGCTGTAGATTCCCTAGACTCTATGAAGAAATGTCAAAAAAACAATACCAAAACAATCCAATCGACAAAACCGATTACTCCAGGAGCCACAAGAGCCAATCAGGAAGCCCAATTTAAGGCTAATAGATATTGAGGAAAACCTGGAGAAAAAATTAGGGGAATGG